>NC_092740.1:64815224-65118254 GCF_047496795.1 Chiloscyllium punctatum
GAATCCTACCCCTCCAATTGCAGCAAGGACAGAACTTCCTTGGTCCTCATCTTCCACGCCAACAACCTCCAGATACAACGCATCATCCTCTGCCATTTCTGCCACCTACAAACAGCCCCCACAACAAGAGATATATTATCTGGTGAGGTCAGAAACAGGGAGATAATGGACTTGAACATGCGGCTGGGGAACTGGTGCAGGAAGCAAGGATTTAAATTCTTGGATCACTGGGGTATGTTTTGTGGTAAGCATAAACTCTACAAGAGAGACGGTTTGCACCTTAATAGGTTAGGGACCAGCATTCTGACAGGCAGGTTTGCTACTGCAACACAGCTATGTTTAAACTAAGTACCGGGGGGGGGAGGGGACAAACTGGATGTTTAAGAAGGAAATTGGAGGGAAAGTTAGAACAAGGGAAGTCAAGAAAGACAACTGTATCAATGAGGCAGAAAACTCAGAAAGGGATCATGCTGTAAGGTTGAGTGAAATAGGAGTTGATGGGAAGGGTGAGGGCAGTAACAAATTTAAAATACTATACATGAATGCACGAAGCATTAGAAATAAGATAGATAAGCTTGAGGCTCTTTTGGAAATTGGTAGATACAATATTGTGGCTTCAAGTGGACAGGGCTTGGGAAATGAATATTCAAGGCTACACGTGCTATCTTAAGGACAGACTGACGGGCAGAGACCGTGGGTGGCCATGTTGGTAAGGGATGATATTCAGTCCCTTGAGTGGGGGGACCTAGAATCAGGGGATGTAGAGTCAGTGTGGATAGAGCTGAGAAATACTAAGGGTAAAAGGACCCTCTTGGGAGTTATCTACAGGCCCCCAAACAGTAGTCTGGAAGTCGGACGTAAGTTAAATCAAGAGCTGAAATTTGTCGGTCGTAAAGATGTTACTACAGTTGTTATGGGGGATTTCAACATGCAGGTAGACTGGGAGAATCAGGATGGTATTGGACCTCAAGAAAGAGACTTTGTGGAGTGCCTCAGAGATGGATTCTTAGAACAGCTGGTGCTGGAGCCAACCAGGGAGAAGGCAATTTTGGATCTGGTATTGTGTAACGAACCAGAATTGGTCAGTGACCTCGAAGTGAAGGAGCCATTGGGAAGTAGTGACCATAATACAATAAGCTTCAATCTGCAATTTGAGAGGGACAAGGTACAATCGGAAGTGACAATTTTTCAGTTGAATAAAGGGAACTATGGAGCTATGAGGGAGGAGCTGGTCAAAGTTCAATGGTGCAATACCTTAGCAGGGATGACAGTGGAGGAACAATGGCGGATATTTCTGTGTATAACGCAGAAGTTGCAGGGTCAGTTCATTCCAAAAAGGAAGAAAGATCCTAGGAGGAGGCATGGGTGGCCGTGGCTGATGAGGGAAGTTAAGAAACATATAAAGTTAAAAGAGAAAAAGTATAACATAGCAAAGATAAGTGGGAAAACGGAGGACTGGGAAGCTTTTAAAGAACAACAGAGGATTACTAAGAAGGAAATACGCAGAGAAAAAATGAGGTACGAAGGTAAACTGGCCAATAATATAAAGGAGGATAGTAAAAGTTTTTTTAGGTATGTGAAATCAAAAAAATGGATATGACTAAAATTGGGCCCTTGAAGACAGAAACAGGGGAATATATTACTGGGAACAAAGAAATGGCAGAAGAATTGAATTGGTACTTCAGATCTGTGTTCACTGGGGAAGACACAAGCAATCTCCCTGAGGTAACAGTGGTTGAAGGACCTGAACTTAAGGGAATTTATATTTGCCAGGAATTAGTGTTGGAGAGACTGTTAGGTCTGAAGGTTGATAAGTCCCCAGGGCCTGATGGTCTACATCCCAGGGTACTGATGGAGGTGGCTCGAGAAATCGTGGATGCGTTGGTGATTATTTTCCAGAGATCGATAGATTCGGGATCAGTTCCTACAGATTGAAGGGTCTCTAATGTTATAACACTTTTTAAGAAAGGTGAGAGAGAGAAAGCAGGAAATTATAGACCAGTTAGTCTGACCTCAGTGGTGGGAAAGATGCTGGAGTCTATTATAAAGGATGAAATTACGACACATCTGGATAGTAGTAACAGGATAGGTCAGAGGCAGCATGGATTTATGAAGGGGAAATCATGCTTGACTAATCTTCTGGAATTATTTGAGGATGTAACTCTGAAGATGGACGCGAGAGATCCAGTAGATGTAGTGTACCTGGACTTTTAGAAAGCTTTTGATAAAGTCCCACATAGGAGGTTAGTGAGCAAAATTAGGGTGCATGGTATTGGGGGCAAAGTACTAACTTGGATTGAAAGTTGGTTGGCTGATTGGAAACAAAGAGTAGTGATAAACGGCTCCATTTTGGAATGGCAGGCAGTGACCAGTGGGGTACCGCAGGGATCAGTACGAGGACTGCAGCGTTTTACAATATATGTTAATGATATAGAAGATGGTATTAGTAATAACATTAGCAAATTTGCTGATGATACTAAGCTGGGTGGCAGAGTGAAATGTGATGAGGATGTTAGGAGATTACAGGGTGACCTGGACAAGTTAGGTGAGTGGTCAGATGCATGGCAGATGCAGTTTAATGTGGATAAATATATGGTTATCCACTTTGGTGGCAAGAACAGGAAGGCAGATTACTACCTAAATGGAATCAATTTAGGTAAAGGGGCAGTACAGAGAGATCTGGGTGTTCTTGTACACCAGTCAATGAAGGTAAGCATGCAGGTGCAGCAGGTAGTGAAGAAGGCTAATAGCATACAGGCCTTCATAACAAGAGGGATTGAGTATAGAAGCAAAGAGGTTTTTCTGCAGCTGTACAGGGCCCTGGTGAGACCACACCTGGAGTACTATGTGCAGTTCTGGTCTCCAAATTTGAGGAAAGACATTCTGGCTATTGAGGAAGTGCAGCATAAGTTCACGAGGTCAATTCCTGAAATGGTGGGATTACCTTACACTGAAAGACTGGAGAGACTGGGCTTGTATACCCTTGAGTTTAGAAGACTGAGAGGGGATATGATTGAGACATATAAGATTATTAAAGAATTAGACACTCTGGAGGCAGGAAACATGTTTCCGCTGATGGGTGAGTGCTGAACCAGAGGACACAACTTAAAAATATGGGCTAGACCATTTAGGACAGAGATGAGGAGAAACTTCTTCACCCAGAGAGTGGTGGCTGTGCGGAATGCTCTTCCCCAGAGGGCAGTGGAGGCCCAGTCTCTGGATTAATTTAAGAAAGAGTTGGATAGAGCTCTCAAGGATTGCGGAATCAAGGGTTATGGAGATAAGGCAGGAACAGGATACTGATTAAGGATGATCAGCCATGATCATATTGAATGGTGGTGCAGGCTCGAAGGGCAGAATGGCCTACTCCTGCACCTATTGTCTATTGTCTATTATTCTCCAAACCCCTATCTGTGTTCCACAGAGACCATTCCCTCCATGACTCCCTTGTTAGGTCCACGGCCCCCACCAACCCACCCTCCGCTCCCAGCACCTTCCCTTGCAATAAATGTAAAACCTGCACCCACACCTCCACCCTCACCTGCATCCAAGGCCGCAAAGGATTCTTCCACATCCAGCAGAGATTTCCCTGCACCTCTACACATATCATCCATCTGTCTCCTCTACACTGGGGAGACAGAATGCCAACTTGCAGAACATTTCAAAGAACATCTCGGAGACACATGCACTAAACAACCCCACTGCCATGTGGCTGAACATTTCAACTCCCCCGTCCACTCAGCCAAGGACATGCAAGTCCTGGGCTTCCTCCACTGCTAAAGTCTAGCTACCCAACGCCTGGAGGTAGAACACCTCATCTTCCACCTTGGGACCTTTGAACTACACGACATCAATGTCAACTTCACCAGTTTCCTATCTTCCTTCTCCCCACCTTATCCCAGATCCAACTCTCCAACTCGGCATCTTCCTCTTGAACTGTCCTACCTGTCCATCTTCCTTCCCATCTATCTATTACACCCACCGCTCCGACCTATCACCGTCACCCCCCACCTTCATCTACCTCTCACATTCCCAGCTACCTTACCAGCCCCAACCCCCATCCCATTTATCTCTCAGCCTCTTGCCACACTCTCCCCAACATTCCTGATGAAGAGCTTATGCTCTTCTGCTCCTTGGATGATACCTGACTGGCTGCACTTTTCCAGCACCACTTGTTTGACTCTGATCTCCAGCATCTGCAGTCCTCACTTCCTCCTGATGGAAGAGGTTGTAGGAGAGTATTACCGGGGTGGGATGAGTCTTTAATGATTTAGTCAGCGTATCTGCAGCAACGAAACACATACATGGAGTCCATGGATGGGAGATTAGCTTCCATGACGGTCTGCACACCACCTTCTGTAGTTTCTTACAGTCTTGGGCAGAGTAGTTGCTGTACCAGGCCATTATGTACCCAGAAAGTATGCTTTCAATGGTGCATACTGTCGAAGTTGGTGAGGGTCCTTATGGACATGTCAAATTTCCTGAGCTGTATTCTGTCCCCTTTTTAAATTTGTGCATGTGTTTGTGTGTAGGTTTGATGCTATTTCTTTGTTATTTTTCTCAGGTTTAATAAGTAGCACGAAAGATTATTGTGTCTTTTTTTTGCGATCAACCAAGTAAGTTGAAAAGGGGGGAGCCATTTCATTCCTCCCCATCTGGTTGTAATACTTGTAATTTTGCTGACAGCTGGGGTTACATTAATCTGTTAAAATTGGGTCACACTGAAAAATAGTTTGGTAAGCGTTGTCCTAAAATGCCAACACTGATAGAATAGAGACAATTTATTCCTGAAGAATGTTTTATAAATAAACTGAAGCACTCTGTCAAAAATAGAACACATCAGTTGACACACTGATACTACTCTTTGCAAATGTAGACATAGGTTTGCTTTGCAGAACAGTCAATTGCAATGCTCTTTTGAAGCTGCTGTCCCCACTCCAGTAATGAATGTGTTGATTTTCATTGTTGAGACTATTTCTAAAATTTGGCATATTTGTTTTATTCATATTGCATTTTTTATATATGTATCATGGAACACATGTTGCGATCTGATAGCCACAAGCTTGGTGAATATCAAAAACGGATTGGACGGGCTGATGAAAGGATTTAGCAGTAATGACAGTGCAGAATATCAAGGAACTATATCATGGACACGGTTGAGAAAATTAAATGCTTCAAGAAGGGAAAAAGGATGAAGGAAGCTACAGAATTAGGACTTGCCAAGGCAACAAAGGAATTCAAGACTAGGATGAGCATGTTAAACTTATTGTGCTAAAAGATAGAGACTGAAGAAATGCTAGCAAGCATTGGAAATTAGGGATTGGTAGGGATTTATGCAGGATAAGTATTGATCTGAGGAACTTTAAATGAAGTGGGATTTGTGTAAAATGGACCTCAAAAGGCCAATGAGGTGACTGTTGTAAAATTAATCCAAAAGACAAACAGCAAGGATATGGACTTCATTGTATTGACATTAGATAAAGGTGGACTGATGTGTTGAAGGCTGAATGAGGCAATGCACTAGTGGACAGGATATGAGTTTGAAGATCGGTTCATCAAGATCGTGCACATGAAAAGATGAGATCAAAAGATTGTACAGATATTGTTAAAGGACCAATATAACTTGTCTTACAATAATGAACAGAAAGAATCCTATTTTTTAGATGAACTGATGTCAGATAAGGGAACTCAGAGATATACAGTACTGCAAACCCAACATGCATGTGACTTTTGTCCCTGATTAATAGAAGGAACATGATGAGATAATACAATTCTAGATGTCCTGCAGCTCTCCTAGATTACTGTATAAGAAGCTGGAACAGGAGTAGTTCATTCAGCCCTTAAGTCTGGCGCACCGTTCAATGAGATCATGGCTGATCTATGGCCTAACTCTGTACACCTGACTTTCCTAACCCGTATCCCTTAACACATTTACCTATCAACAATTTATCCATATTAGATTTTAAATTAACAATTGCGTCCACTGCCACTTATGGAAGAGAGTTCCAAACATTTACCACTCTGTGCATGGAGATGCTTCCTAACATCTCTTTTCAACAGACCTAATTCTAAGATTTTTTTCCCTCTTGTTCGAGAATCATCAAATAGTGGAAATACTTTATCCTTATCAATCCTGTCTTTTCCTGTTACTATCTTAAAGACTTTGATCTAATCACTCCTTAACTTTCAAATTCTCGAGGAAACAGGCCTAATTTGTATAACCTCTCCTCATAATTAACCATGAAAGTCCGGGTATCTTGTAAGTATATATTGTATTCCCTCCAAGGCCAATATATCCTCCCTAAGATGTGTTGCCCAGATCTGCTCATACTACTCCAAGTTTAACCAGAGTTTTGTATAATTGTAGCATAACTTCTCCATCCACATAGCGTAGTCCTATAGATATAAAGGCCAGCGTTCCATTAGCTATCTTGTTATTTTTTGCATTTGTTTGTGGTATTTTAATGACCTCAATTTCTAAATCTCTTTGGACAGCTATTGTAAGACCATCTAGAAAGTACTCTGATTTATCCTTTCTTACCCCAAAATGGATAACCTTACACTTGCTTACATTGATCTCCATCTGCCATAATTTTGTCCACTCAGCAAGTCTATCAATATCCCTTTGTAATTTTAAGCTAACATCCACACTGTTTACAGTACTGCTTAACTTTGCATCATCAGCAAATTTGCATATATGACTTTCTACGCCATTATGCAAGTTGTTAATAAATAATGTGAATACTTGAGGCTCTACCACAGATCCTTGTGAAGCATCAGTGGTCGCATCTTGTCAATTTAACTATCTACACACTAATACTACTTCCTGGAATGGATTTTGTTCCACTGATATGATTCCTCCAGCATGCAATATTATTTAAATTGATTAAAAACTATGGAAAGCTGCAGATCAAAGAGATTGGGGAGTACTTGTTCATGAATCACAAAAAGCTAGCATCCAATTTCAACAGCCAAATGGAATAAAATAAATAACTATGAATGCTGTAGATCTGAAATAAAACAAAATTGCTAGAGAAATTCAACAAGATTGGCAGCATACAAAGACTATACAAGACTCTAGTCAGTCCACAGCTGGAATACTGTGAACTCATTTCGGCCCCTTATCTGAGGTAAGGAATATTGGCAATGGAGACAATCCAGTGAAGGTTCATTAGATTCAAACTGTGCATGGAAGAGGAGAGGTCGAGATGGTTCGAGCTGTTCTCATTGGAGTTTTGAAAGATGACCTTTTTGAAACATACATTCTTAGATGACCTGTCAAGGTAAATGCAGAGAAATTGTCTCCCCTTGTGGAAGAATCTATGACCAGAAAGCATAATCTTAATATAAGGTGTCACACATTTATGGCAGAGGTGAAGAGGGGTTCCTTCTCTCAGACAGGAGTGATTCTGTGGAGTTCTTTACCACATAGGACTATTGAGGTTGAGTCATTAAGTATATTCAAGGCCAAGATAGTCAGATCAGAATTAATGATATCAAATTAGGTATGAATGGCAGAGCAGACTCGATGGGCTGAATGGCCTATCTCTGCTCCAATGTCTTATGGTTTTATGGTAAATTATAAAGATAAATGTCTGTTGCTTGGAATCTGCTTTTGGATCTTCATTTAAGGTAATCATCTATGTCACATTTTTTGAAAGAGCAGAAGAATTAAAATCGCTCTAATTCTCGAACAAAGTAAGGAATTGGAATAAACGTTTGAAGCAAAGATGCTGAACGCTGTGGATCATTAGAGAGCTTCAAATATATCATTGTTATAAATGTAAAATGGATAAAGCCACAGAAAAAGGCAACGGCATTTTGGATTCTATAAATAGGGACATGGTGTACAAAAATAAAACTGTAATGATAAATTCACGCAAAACATCAATTAGAACACAGTTAGGATAACTGGTGTAATTTTAAGCATAGATTGTAAATTCACGAGGATGTCAAAGATGGAGAGAACAAGGTGCTAGCTTATGATTAGGACTGATTTGGCAAAGAACTAACAGTTGGACTGAATGTCCTTCATCTGTGGTGTAAATGCCTATGAATACATAAAACTAGCTTTGCTGACAGGTCTCATAATTAAAAATCACACAACACTAGGTTATAGTCCAACAGGCTTGCTTGGAAGCACTAGCGTTCAAGCATGCTCCTTCATCAGAAGAAGGAGCAGCGGTCCGAAAGGTAGTGCTTCCAAATAAACCTGTTGGACTATAATCTGGTGTTGTGTGATTATTAACTTTGTCCACCTCAGTACATCACCAGCATCTCCAAATCAGGTCTCATAATATTTTTGCATCAGCAAAGTGTAAGTGCAGAGTGTAATGAAACCCATGCTGCAGCTTGAATGATTATTGAGCATACCACCGGGATTTTAAAACAGCACTTCATATGTCTTTGCTGAGAATGCCTCACAGCAAACTCTGTCCCAAGACTCTCACAAATAATTGGTCTCTGGTACACTGAATGAATTTGTCCTACAAAGGAACCTCACTATAATTGTGGAAAAACAGGATGATGAAAGCATAACAAAGCAAGAAAGTGAAAACTGGAATCGGAAATGCAGCAAGGAAGGCCTGTGCTCCAGACATTAGAGTCATAGAGTCATAGAGATGTATAGCATGGAAACAAACCCGTCCATGCCGAGCAGATATCCCAACCCAATCTAGTCCCACCTGCCAGCACCCGGCCCATATCCCTCCAAACCCTTCCTATTCATATACCCATCCAAATGCCTCTTAAATGTTCCAATTGTACCAGCCTCCACCACTTCCTCTGGCAGCTCATTCCATACATATACCACCCTCTGTGAGAAAAAATTGCCCCTTAGATCTCTTTTATATCTTTCCCCTCTCACCCTAAACCTATGCCCTCTAGTTCTGGACTCCCCGACCCCAGGAAAAAGACATTGTCTATTTATCCTGTCCATGCCCCTCATAATTTTGTAAACCTCTATAAGGTCACCCCTCAGCCTCCGACACTCTAGGGAAAACAGCCCCAACCTGTTCAGCCTCTCCCTGTAGCTCAGATTCTCCAACCCTGGCAACATCCTTGTAAATCTTTTCTGAATCCTTTCCAGTTTCAGAACATGCTTCTGATAGGAAGGAGACCAGGATTGTATGCAATATTCCAAGAGTGGCCTAACTAAAGTCCTGTACAGCCACCACATGATCTCCCAAGATCTTCATACATCAGTCCTACCATCCCAGGAATCAGTATGCTAAACCTGCATTACTCTTCATTCATAGCCAGAACATCTTTCCATGAATAAGAAGAGCAAAACAGACTATAATACTCCAGGTGTGGTCTTACCAAAGCCCTATACAATTCCTACTCATGTACTCAAATACTGTCACTACGGAGGCCAACATATCATTTATCTTCTTAATCACCTGCTGCTCCTGCAAGTGTACTTTCAGCACATTGTGCACAAGGACACCCAGCTCTCATTGCAGCTGTCCCTTCCCATATCACCATTCAAATAATAAGTTGTCTTCCTGTTTTTGCAACCAAAGTAGATAACCTCATACTTATTCACATTGTACTTCATCTGCCATGCACTTGCCTATTTGCACAATTTATCCAAATCACACTGAAGCATCTCTGTATCCTTTCCACAGTTCCCCCTCCCACATAGCTTTGTTTTATCTGCAAACTTGGAAATATTACATTTAGTTCCTATCGTCCAAGCACTGATCCCTGCAGTACCCCACTAGGCACAGCCAGCTACTTGGAAAAAGACCCATTTATCCCTCTCTCGTTTCCTGTTTGCCATCAAGTTGTTTCCATATGTCAGTACATTACCCAAAATCCTATCTGCTTTAATTTTACAGGCTTATCTCTTATGTTTGAGTTTATTGGAAATCTTCTGAAATTCCAAGTAAACTGCATTCATTGCCTCCCGCTTATTAACTTTGCTAGTTATATCCTCTCAAATATCCAGCAGATTTGTCACGCAATTTTCTTTTGTAAATCTGCTCTGGTGTTGCCTGATCCTGCTCCTGTTTTCCAAGTGCTTTGCTATTAAATCTTTTATAATGAACTCTAGCATTTTCCTCGAGCATATCAGACTAACTGGTCTATAATTTCCTCCCTACTTGCTTTTTTTTAAATAATGGGATGACATTAACTACCCTGCAATCCATAGGGACTGTTCTAGAGTCTACAAAATTTTGAACGATAACCATCAATGTATCCACTAACTCCACAGTCATTTCCTTAACTACTCTGGGATGTTACTATCAGGCACTTGGAATTTATCAGCCATTAATTCCATCAATTTCCCAACATCAGGTCTGCATCAATAGTGATTTCCTTCAGTTCTTCCCTCTCACATGACCCTGCATTCCTCAACATGTTTGGAACATTATTTGTGTTCACCTTTGTGAAGGCAGAAAGTGAGGACTGCAGATGCTGGAGATCAGAGCTGAAAAATGTGTTGCTGGAAAAGCGCAGCAGGTCAGGCAGCATCAAAGGAGCAGGAGAATCGACATTTCGGGCATAAGCCCTTCTTCAGGAATGAGGAGGGTGTGCCAAGCAGGCTAAGATAAAAGGTAGGAAGGAGGGACTTGGGGGAGGGGTGTTGGGAATGCGATAGGTGGAAGGAGGTTAAGTTGAGGGTGATAGGTCGGCAAGGGGTTGGGGGCGGAGAGGTCGGGAAGAAGATTGCAGATCAAGAAGGCGGTGCTGAATCCGAGGGTTGGGACTGAGAAAAAGTGGGGGGAGGGGAAATGAGGAAGGTGGAGAAATCTGCATTCATCCCTTGTGGTTGGAGGGTTCCTAATTGGAAGATGAGGCGCTCTTCCTCCAGGCGTCGTGTTGTCATGGTCTGCCGATGGAGGAGGCCAAGGATCTGCATGTCCTTGGAAGAGTGGGAGGGGGAGGTAAAGTGTTCAGCCACAGGGCGGTTGGGTTGGTTGGTCCGGGTGTCCCAGAGATGTTCTCTGAAACGTTCCGCAAGTAGGCGGCCTGTCTCCCCAATGTAGAGGATGCCACATCGGGTGCAGCGGATGCAGTAAATGATGTGTGTGGAGGCGCAGGTAAATTTGTGACAGATGTGGAAGGATCCCTTGGAGCCTTGGAGGGAAGTGAGGGGGGAGGTGTGGGCACAAGTTTTGCATTTCTTGCGGTTGCAGGAGAAGGTGCCGGGAGTGGAGGTTGGGTTGATGGGGGGTGTGGACCTGACGAGGTAGTCGCAGAGGGAGTGGTCTTTCCGGAATGCTGATAGGGGAGGGAAATATATCCTTGGTGGTGGGGTCTGTTTGGAGGTGGCGGAAATGACGAAGGATGATACGATGTATCTGGAGGTTGGAGGGGTGGTAGGTGAGGACCAGTGGGGTTCTGTCCTGGTGGCGATTGGAGGGGTGGGGTTGAAGGGCAGAGGAGCGGGAAGTGGAGGAGATGTGGTGGATAGCGTTGTCAACCACATCTGAGGGGAAATTGCGGTCTTTGAAGAAGGAGGCCATCTGGGTTGTTCGGTATTGGAATTGGTCCTCCTGGGAGCAGATGCGGCGGAGGCAAAGGAATTGGGAATATGGGATGGCGTTTTTACAGGGGGCAGGGTGGGAGGAGGTATAATCTAGGTAGCTGTGGGAGTCAGTCTGTTTATAATAAGCATCCATGTTGAGTCGGTCGTCCGAGAGAAATGGAGAGGTCTAGGAAGGGGAGGGAGGAGAATGAGACGGTCCAGGTAAATTTGAGGTCGGGGTGGAAGGTGTTAGTAAAGTGGATGAAGTGTTCAACCTCCTCGTGGGAGCACGAGGTAGCGCCGATACAGTCATCGATGTAGTGGAGGGAAAGGTGGAGGGTGGTGCCAGAGTAGCTGCGGAAGATGGACTGTTCCACATATCTGATGAACAGGCAGGCATAGCTGGGGCCCATACGGGTGCCCATGGCTACTCCTTTGGTTTGGAGGAAGTTGGAGGATTGGAAAGAGAAGTTGTTCTGAGTGAGGACCAGTTCAGTCAGTCGAAGGAGGGTGTCAGTGGAAGGGTACTGGTTGGTTCAGCGGGAAACGATGGAACATGGAGGTGTATAAGGACTGATGTCCATGTTGAAGATAAGGCATTGGGGGGCGGGGAAGTGAAAATCATGGAGGAGGTGGAGGTCGTGGGTAGTGTCACAAACGTCGGTGGGGAGTTCTTGAACTAAGGGGGACAGGACCATGTCAAGGTATGCATTGGACAAAGGGGGAACAGGTTTGTGAAGGAAGAACAAAACAAAATGGATTAAATTAGTCTGCTATCTTCTTCTTTTCCCCATTATAACCTCTTCAGTTTATGACTGTAAGGGACCGATATTTTTCTCTTCATATCTCGCTGGTTCCATCTGCTTTCTGGCTGTTACCTGCATAGCAATGCTTGAGGCTGTGGATTTGATAAAGGTTTAATAGGCAGCCTGCCTTGCTGTGTTCTTCCAGCTTCCTGCCTGTCTAATGTGGCTGGACAGTCCCTCAACACACTGACTTGTCTGACAGTAGAAGGTTTAGCAGTTATAAGATCAGTAGGTGACTTGCTTAAAGTTGTCTGCACATAACCTTCTAATGTTTTGGAACAAATTGACAAAACATTTTTAAAATTTGACTATAAGCCCTGTGTAAGATCCTATGTTCAAGACCTGTGCCACTATGGGCTCCACATAGAAATTGACATTGCTCTCAGCAGACGGGGATCAGACAAATGTTCAGTAAAAAGTGCAAATTTGATCCTCCAATTCTTCCACTGATTTGGTGTAGATAGAAATAGCAATCCTTTCAGTCAGCCATTTACAATTAGTAAGGAGACTTCTCTGGATGTCTGGCTATTGAGCAGAAGCAAGTGTCGAGCCATCTCTGCCTTACCTCCACACTGTGAGTAATCTATATCTTTTCCCCAACTTTGATATCTACATCTGACAGGGAGTGTCACGATTGGCAGCTGGCAAAAATTGGGAAAGTAGGTTAAATTGTTCTTCAACAGTTAAATTGGACTTCAACAGTTTCCTCATTTCCCCTTCCCCCACCTCACCCCAGTTCCAAACTTCCAGCTCAGCACTGTCCCGACGACTTGTCCTACCCGCCTATCTTCTTTTCCACCTATCCACTCCACCCTCCTCCCTGACCTATCACCTTTATCTCCTCCCCCACTCACCTATTGTACTCTATGCTACTTTCTCCCCAACCATACCCTCCTCTCACTTATCTCTCCACCCTTCAGGCACTGATGAAGGGCTTTTGCCCGAAATGTCGATTTTACTGCTTCTCGGATGCTGCCTGAACTGCTGTGCTTTTCCAGCACCACTAATCCAGAATCTGGTTTCCAGCATCTGCAGTCATTGTTTTTACCTAAATTGTTTTAAGACTTTGTTCAGAGATATAAGTCCAAACCCTCTCATGACCAAAGATGCAAAATCGGAATTTAAGATTATGTCATGGGTTAGTGTTGTGCAGAGGTTCTATCATGCAGAAATTGCCCAAAACATTAATACTTCTGATGGGTTGATTCCTCTTGATTGGGATCCTCCATGAATGTTTCTTTCCCTAAGCTCAGTGCTACCTACAATGTACCCCATACTTACTTTGGAAATGTTACACTGATTACTATCTGACCAAGCTCAAAGTCAAGCTCAGGAATTAGCTAGTGTAACTGAACAAAACACCAGAGATCACCTCGTCCCTTCAACTGCCCCATCACTGCCCCAGATTAGATCAGGCCACTTGACCCGAATGGCCTCACTCTCCGAACTATGACACCCTTGAATTGACATGACCGCACCACCACGCTGACTGGCTTGACTTTTTCCCATTATGAATTCTTGACTTGATTCGAAAATCCTCCTTGCCCAACCCAATATAAGTCTCACATCACTACCATTCAACCCCTGACCCAACCTCCTTTCACACTGCTATCCCTCTCTAACCCTAGTCTACTACCCACGCAACCTGACTCTTGGCCATCATCACTACAACTTCAAATCTACTTTACTCTCCCTCTCCACTTCAGCCAACATTTTGTCCCAGCTCCAATTATGCACAAATTCACACATACAATCACTAATTCACTCATTAAAAGCTTTATAAGCTCACCTGACTATGTAAAATAGGGGAGAATGTCCTGAACTTCCTTTTACTCTCATACACTTGTTGAATTTACACTGGAGAGATTACACGGGCTTATTTCTGCTTCAGTCGGGGTCCAACGTACCGTGTGAAAACAGACAGTTCTCTCAGCATGCATGAAACTTGGTGGAGGAGAAAGTGAGGACTGCAGATGCTGAAGAGCAGGGTCAAAAAGCATGGTGTTGGAAAAACACAGCAGGTCAGGCAGCATTCGAGGAGCAGGAGAGTCAATGTTTCAGGCATAACATCGACTCTCTATCTCCTCGGGTGCTGCCTGACCTGCAGCAAACTTAGTGGACCAGGCAATGAGCCCAGCATTGCTGCTGAATGGCAAGTCCAGGCCAGAGGCTGTGATATCAATCTGTTCTTTTTTTAAGGAAAACATGCAAGTACCAAGACTTTGTTTTATTAATTCATGGGATGTGGGCATTGCTGGTTGGACCAGCGAATATTGCCCATCTCTAATTGCACAGAGGCCAGTTAAGAGTCAACCACAATGCTATGGGTCTAGAGCCACATGTAGGCCAGATCAGGTCAGGACAGCAACTTCCATCCCTGAAGTAAATATACAGCTTTCTGTAATGAGCCTTAAGAAAAGCTTTGGTTGTATATACTTTTGCTGCACATGCAACCATTTTTTAGGATTATACTGAACTTAGAACACAGGAGAAGTTCATACAACCCATCTATGGGAGGCAGCACTGTCGCTCAGAAGGCGGCACAGTGGCTCAGGGTGTGGCTCTGTGGCTAGCACTGCTGACTCACAGCACCGGGACCCGGGTTCGATTCAACCCTCAGATGACTGTCAGTGTGCAGTTTGCACATTCTCCCCGTGTCTGCGTGGATTTCCTTCAGATGCTCTGATGTCCTCCCATAGCCCGAAGATGTGCAGGTTAGGTGGATTGGCATGCTAAAAAAAAAATTCCCACAGAGTCCTGGATGTGCAGGCTAGGTGGGTTAGCAAGGGGAAATGCAGGGTTACAGGGGTGAGTAGCTTGGTCTGGGTGGGATGATCTTTGGAGGGTCAGTGTGGACATGATGGGCCGAATGGCCTGCTTACACTGTGGGGATTCTATGATTTACTTATAAAATCAAGAAATTAGGATATAAAGACTACAGTAGATCATCCGTTCCTTTCTATTTCAATTTCAACTCCAACATCACATATTTATAGTCACAGGGGAAGTTTGTAATTGAGGCAAAGTTCCTAACCATGAACTGGAAAGCCGGGACATTCCTGACTCAACTATTTTCTGGACATCCAGCTTCATCACACCCCTTGTCAGGCACCAAATTAGTTATTACCAGGATGACCACCCATATCCAACTGCTGTTGGCTAGTCAGGGAAACTCAACAGCTTCAACAGCACTACATGGAGCAGTGGCCACTGCTGAAATTCCATCTGGAAGAGCAGAGTGTCTGGAAGACTGTCAATTATATCCCCCACCCATAATTAGTCACGTGGGGCCATTCTAGCAGCCTGGCAAATAGTGTAAGGTGGAATTGGAGAGGGAAGGGGCACTAATTGTCACTAGAGGATCTCCTTCATAGGCCACAGAATCCTTGAATAGGAATCCATCTCCAACTTGAGTGTACAGATTTCATCAGGGAGTCTCCTCAAACATGCAGAGTCCTCCTGCCACTGCTAAAATGTTAATATCAATGTGAGGAAGCCTCTAATTACCAACTAATGGTTCAACTGGCCTCTGGGTGAGAGGGCCATCATCTACCTTCCATCTCACTGAGAGTGTAGCATGGCGACAGGAAGATGATGGACATTCCACCTTTCATTTTTCCTTGCCATACTATCCACTCGTAGAGGGCTAATAAAATCTATTGAGCAATTATAGTACAGGAGGAGGCCATTCGGCCCACTGAGTTCATGCTAGCTCTCCATAGAGGAATGGAATCAGTCTCATTCTTTATTTACAGCCCTGTAAATTTAATTTCTTTAAAAGAGTCTATCAAATTTTCTTTTTAACTCATTCTGCATCTCCATTTCTACCACTACATAAGCAGCAAATTCCAGGCTATTATCTCTTGCTGCATAAAAAGCATTCTTGCTTACATGTCTCACGATCTTTTTGCCAAAGCCTTAAATCTGTACCTCTTAGTCCTTGTACCATAATGGGAACAACTATTCTCCACCTTAGCTAACCTTGTTATGATCCTGTATACCTCCAAGAAATCTCTCTTTAGTCTCCTTTACTCTGAGGAGAAAATACCCTGTTTATTATTCCAAATCTCACAGCTATATTTCTACCATTCTGATAAATCTGTTTTGTATTTTCCTGCAATCCTCCTAAACTGTGATGACCAAGGAATTGGCGAGGTAAACCAATGTGGCCTAAACAGTGTTTTATAAAGGTTCAGTATAATTTCCCTGCATTATTAAGCAGTAAAGCTTGGAACCCATTTGCAGACTACTCTCTCAATATACCCGGTCACATTCAAAACTTTACACTTAATATTATACACTTATCTCTTTCCAATCCTCCCACTTCCTCCAAACCAAAGGAGTAGCCATGGGCCCCAGCTATGCCTGCCTCTTCGTAGGATATGTGGAACAGTCCACCTTCCGCAGCTACACTGGCACCACCCCCCACCTTTTCCTCCGCTACATCGATGATTGTATCGGCGCTGCCTCGTGCTCCCACGAGGAAGTTTAACAGTTCATCCACTTGACCAACACCTTCCACCCCGACTCAAATTTACCTGGACCGTCTCAGACTCCTCTCTCCCCTTCCTTGACCTCTCCATTTCTATTCCCCCCCCCCCCACCTTGTCTCAGTCCCAACCCTCTAACTCAGCACCACCTTCCTAACCTGCAGTCTTCTTTCTGACCTCTCCGCCCGCACCCCCACTCCGGCCTATCACCCTCACCTTATCACCCTCACCTTAACCTCCTTCCACCTATCGCATTTCCAACGCCCCTCCCCCAAGTCCCTCCTCCCTACCTTTTATCTTAGCCTGCTTGGCATATTTTCCTCATTCTTGAAGAAGGGCTCATGCACGAAATGTCAATTCTCTTGCTCCTTGGATGCTGCCTGACCTGCTGCGCTTTTCCACCAACACATTTTCAGATCTGATCTCCAGCATCTGCAGTCCTCACTTTCTCCTTTACACTTATTATACCCAGGACAATCTTTCCATATGCACTCTTTAAAACTGTGTATTTTAGACATTATTGCCTCTCCCTATCCTTTTTGCCAAAGGTTCATTATCTTTTGGAACTGACAAATAATTCACGAACTCATTCTGAGCCATTTTGGCTACTGGATCATCAGTAGGATGTTACTCTGGATTTGTTGTGATGCTTTTAGTTTTAGACTCATCCCCCTCCAACAAATCATCTTCCTGTCTATCCGATGAATTGAATTTTCTACATTCTCTGAATGCCCTTATGACACTTTATCACTAATAATGTCCCACAATTTGAACATGAAACCATATTTTTCACTTTATACTCCAACCACCATATTCTTGCCTAATCACTGTCTGTCCGAATCCACCTTGTAAATGTTTTACATCTTCCTTGCAACACACATTCCTCCTTAACTTTTATATCATGTAAAATTTGTGCTATTAGTTCATTGATATTTTCATATGAATGCTGCATTTAATTCTATCTTTTTATAAGTTTTCCCTGCCTTGAACAAATTTGCTGGTCCACTCTGTTACTTCTATGCTCTGTCATCCTGATTATTATTTACCTGTACTACTACTTTATACTATTGCCTGATTACCAATAGCATTCAGGGGTCTGTGGATGAGGGTGGGTAAAAGGCATCAGCGTATTCAATCAGCCATAATCCTGTTGATTAACAGGGCAGACTTGATGGGCTGAATGTAATGAAACCTTTTTTTCCCATACCCATCTTTGAGTCGCACTAATCTTATTTCCCATACCCCATTTAGCTCATGTCGTAATCCAGAAACTTGCTTTTGTGCCAAATATAGAAGCTGCGAGATTGTAATATATTCATCCAAGGGATGGAGGACAGGAAAGGCTGATGGACTGTAGTAAATATCTGCTTGGCACTAATGATAGGACAGGGTGCTGTATTATAGTACAATTCCACTTGAAAGGAAGACACCACGAAAGGCTGGTGGGCAGAACAGGGTGCTGGACTGTAATAATTATGTCCACTACAGAAGACAGGACAGTTGCTAACTTTGTTAATACACCACTCTCTTTACAGATGACAGAACAGCATGCTGGATTGTAACATATTTCAGTCCAGTACAGAGGGAACAAGGTACTATATTTTAATGAAACAGGTCCACTCCAAAGGACTGGCAGGCTGGATCATGAGATATTTCTGTTTTGCACAGAGGACAAGACAGGCTGTGGTAGTACCACACACTGTTATTTGGTGCCGAGGACAGGACCATATTTGGTGAATTGCAGCCCAAAGCAAGACCCTGTCTAATGTTCTATCCTGGAGTGAACTCAATTCCAGTTCGGGATCTTGTCCGGGTTGAACTCTATTCCAATCCAGGAGTAAACTGTGTTCCAATGTGGGAGTAAACTCTATTCCAGACTGGGAGTAAACTGTGTTCCAGTCCAAGAGTAAACTCTATTCCACTCCAGGAGTAAACACTGTTCCAGTCTGGAAGTAAACTGTGTTCCAGTCTGGGAATGAACTGTATTCCAGTGCGGGAGTAAACTATGTTCCAGTCCAGGAGTAAACACTTTTCCAACTGGGGCAGCGGCAGCTCAGTGGTTAGCACTGCTGCCTCACAGCACCAGGGACCTGGGTTTGATTCCACCATTCCAGTTTCCTCCCACAATCCAAAGATGTGCAGGTCAGGTGAATTGGCCATGGAAAATTGCCCACGGTGATTGGTGCACTAGTCAGGTGTAAATATAGGTCTGGGAGGGTTATTCTTCAGAGGGTTGGTGTGGACTTGTTGGGCTGAAGGGCCTATTTCCATATCGTAGGGAATCTAATCAGTCCAGAGTGAACTGTGTTTCAGTCTGGAGTGAACTCTATTCCACTCTGGCAGTAAACAGTGTTACAATCTGGGAGTAAACACTGTCCAAGACCGAGTAAACTGTGTTCCAGTCCAGGAGTAAACTCCATTCCAGACCGGGAGTAAACTGTGATCCAGTCCGCATTTCCCTGATGTCCTGTTTGTTCTCCACGTGGCGGATTCTCTGGAGAAATAAACAAGCGGCTGCACGTCCGGCCTGAGTGTCAGACTGCTCGCGCTCCCTCAGTAACGGTTACAGGCTGGGCCTCGCGCCATAGCCGGGCCTCGAGCGGGAACTGGGCCTCGCGCCGGAGCTGGACTCGCACCCGGGTTGAGCCGCGGCTTTGCCATGTGGCTGTTGGGGCCTCGGTTGCTCTGGCTCTGTCCGCTGATGTGGGCCGGAGACGTGGTGTTCAATTCGAAGACGTACGGGAGGATGCTAGAAAACCTACCCAACAAGGTCCCTGTGCAGCAAGTAAACAGCAATAACAGCAGCAGCAACGGTAGCAGTCCTGGGCTAGCGGCCGGAGGTAAACCCATCAAGGACGGCGAGTACAACAGCAATGTGCCTGCTGATGAACAGACGACGACGATGATGATTCAGCGGGCTCTCTATGTGCTCGTCGCTGTCACCGCCTTGGTGGTTGTGTACTTCGTGGTGAGGACCATCAGGTGAGGGAGAGGGGTTTCCCCTCTACAGCCATGTTACTGCTTCACCTTAACACTGTTGGTAGCACAGGATGGACTGGGGACAACCAGCAAGTCTGCAATAATAAGAGCAAACCTCAAAATCATAACAGCTCTGAAGGAAGCCTTATAGCCTGTCGTGTCAGTGCCACATCTGAATGAGTAATTCACCTGGTATCATAGTCATAGAACAGACCCTTCCGTCCAGATCGTCCATACTAACCAACTATCCTAATCTAATCTAGTCCCACTTGCCAGCACTTGGCCCATATCCCTCTAAACCCTTCTTATTCACATTCCCATCAAGATGCCTTTAAATGCTGTGATTGTACTAGCCTCCACTACTTCCTCTGGCAGCTCATTCAATACACTCACCACCCTCTCTGTGGAAGAAATTTCCCCTTAGGTCCTTTTTCAATTTTCCTCTCTCACCCTAAACCTATGTCCTCTAGTTCTGGACTCTTCCCATCCCAGGGAAAAAAAACCTTGTCTAGTTATCCATGTCCCACAAGATTTTAAAAGTCTCAGTGAGGTCATCCCTCAGTCTCTAACGTTCCAGGGGAAACAGCCCCAGCCTATTAGACCTTTTCCTATAGCTCAAATATTTCAACCCTGGCACGTCATTTCCCCCATCTTCTGCCTGTGTACCTGTGCAGGTTTAATGTCAGACAATCCAATTCTCTCTTGAATAAGCTGAATTGAACCCACCTGCAGTACTCAAGCAGTGTATCCCAGATCATCACCACTCCATGCAGAAAAAAAATTCGGATGAAGGCCTTATGCCTGAAATGGTGATTCTCCTGCTCCTCAGATGTTGCCTGACTTGCTGTGCTTTTCCAGCACCATACTCTCAACTATGATCTCCAGCATCTGTAGTCCTCACTTTCTCCTAGAGAAAGATTTCTCCCTTTTTACTCCATTATTGATATACCAATTACCTCATGTCAGTGCTCTCTCAATGTTGATCTTTCTGCCAGTGGGAACAGTTTCCCCATATTCATTCTGTCCAGAGCCCTCACAATTTTACGTATGTCTGTCAAATCTCCTCTTGACCTTCTTTTCTCAAAAGAAACTTACAACTTTGCCAAACTGCTTATGTACCTGAAGTTCTACATGCCTGAAATCATCCTCGTGAATCCTTTCTGCACTTTCTAAAATGCCTTCACTTCATTCAAATAAAACGCAGCACTGAGAACTGGTCAGAATACTCCAGTTGATGCTGAGCCAGCACGTTATGCAAAATTAAAAGACCCTCCTTGCTGTTATCTATCCCATAACTGATAACACATAGAACTTATTATAGCTTGTTAACTACTTTCTCAGTCTGTCCTGACACCTTCAATGACGCATGCACATTTACACACAGGTCTCTGCTCCTCAATCCTCTTTAGAATTGTACCCTTTTAGTTTATACAGTCTATCTGTTTTCTTTGTATCAAAATGAATCACTTCACACTTTCATCGAGTCACAGAGATGTGACATAGATGTGCTCTTTGGATGCTGCCTGAACTGCTGTGCTCGTCCAGCACCACTAATCCAGTATATAGATGTACAATTGTCTGTCCTCTTAAAGTTCTACACTATCCTCTTCAGTATTCATAATGCTGCCAAGTTTTGTACAGTTTAAATATAAAAGTATTAATATTTACCCTTAAATGCCCCAACATACATATACAACTTAAAAATAATTAAAACAAGGAACCTTTTCTTTGAAGACATGAGCTATAGAAAAAAAATACTTTGGCCAAAGTAATTGTACATTCTCACACAATGGAAGGTTAAGATGTGAAATTATCTAGATTGCTTTCAGTCTGGTGGCCTTGTACATACAGACAACTCACTGGAAACACACTCAAGATGTTGAGAGAAAGCCTCAAGAAGTCTTTTGAGTGGAATAGCTTTTCCATTTTCATACAGATCCAAAGGAAGATTTCTCAGCACATGGCACAGGCTGAGCTAGGCATCATATCTCTTCACAGGCTATACTTTAGGTAAACCCCAAAATTTTATCAAATAGTCACACTTCTGACAGCCATTAACTCAGACATGTGACTTTCAGTGTGCTGAAGCAGTTAGCTTACGTCATGTCATAGAGCCATAGAGATGTATAGCATGAAAACAGACCTTTTGGTCCAATTCGATCATGCCAATCAGATACCCTAAGTTAGTCTAGTTCCATTTGCCAGCACTTGGCCCATATCCCTCTAAACTCTTCCCATTTCATGTACCTATCATGATGCCTTTTAAATGTTGTAATTGTACGAGCCTTCACCACTTCCTCTGGCAGCTCATTCCATACACACGCCACTCGTTGTGTGAAAAAATTGCCCCTTACGTCCCTTTTAAACCTTTCTGCTCTCACCTAAACCTATGCCCTCTAGTTCTGGATTCCCCCAATCTTGGGGGGGTGGGGGGCGGGGGGGGGGGGGGGGGGGGTGGAGGAGAAGAGTCTATTTATCCTATTATGCCTCTCATTATATAATAAACCTATATAAGGTCACCCCTCGGCCTCTGATGCTACAGGCAGAATAGCTCCAGCCTATTCAGCGTCCCAATTTCCGTTAAGTGCTTTTTTTTTGTAAAGTAGTGTCCAGACTGTCTTTTCAGAGACCTTTTAAAGGAAAAAGTAGATCTTCGTGATCCCTCAGTATGTCAAACGGGCCAATTTTCACAAACTTTCAAACGCAAATCCTCAAAAAGTACCAATAATGGAAATTCTTTCAAATCACAATTTTGTATCCATGTTGCTACTGGCCCTTTTATTCCAAGAGCTATACCTTTACTTACAATCTTTTCTGTGGTATTGTCACTCTTTCTTCCTTTCTCTTTATTTCCCTCTAATTTGATGTAGTGTTCACTCAAATTCATCTTCCTTCTCCGTTCTCCAGTTGTTCATTTTTAATCTTATAATATTAGTTGTAGCAATATATCATTGTTTTTCTTGAATTCGTCAGAGTGCCAAATGTACTGTTGCCTTTGCAGTTTTAAACTTGCACTACTAGCAACTTCTGTGAACAAAATATTTGAGAATGCAAACAAGTCTAACTGGTTGAAACTCTGCTGACATATCTAGAGTACAGTTTATCATAATTTTAAAAATCTATGATAAATATAAATGCTATACCTAATGTTTCAGCGGTTTATTGACTTGGAATATTTTTTCCTATCATGTAACTTGTCGAGTTGCTAAGAGGAGCCAGTGGGTGTGGTTTACATGGAATTTCAGAAGACTTTTGATAAGGTCACGCATAAGAGATTAGCATGTAAAATTAAAGTGCTTGCTATTGAGGGTAGTGTAACGACATGGACAGAGAACTGGTCAGCAGACAGGAAGTAAATATGTCACTGTCTGCCTCATAAAAATGACGAGTCGGGTACCACAGGGAGCATTAGTTTGACCCAAGCTATTCTGACCTACTAATTTAGGTGAGGGAACTAAATGTAATATATCCAAGGTTTCAGTCAACAGCCGGGTGGGATATTAGTGTGATTTGGACAAGTTGAGTTAGTGGGCAATTGTATAACAGATGAAATATAATGTGGATAGTAGCAAAAACAGGCAGATTATTATCTTAATGGTGTTAGATTGGGAAATGCCAAGGTGCAATGCGATGTGGATGCCCTTGTGCACCAGTTACTGAAAGTAAGCATGCAAGTAAAGAAGGTAAATGCTATGTTGGGCTCCATAGCAAGGAGATTCAAGTACAGGAGCAGGGATATCTTGCTGCAATTCTACAGGGCCTTGGTGATACTGGCTTGAAATATTGTCTGCAGTTTTGGCTTCCTTATTTGAGGAAGGATGTTCTGGCTAAGGAGGGCAAAAGTATAACAGACTGATTCCTGAGAGAGCAGGACTGGATTGTTTAGGACTACATTTGTAAGAGTTTAGCTGAATTGGGGAGTGGGGGTGGGATCCAATAGAACCCTACAAAATTCTAACAGGACTAGGCAGGAGCGTAAACACAAGAAGATTGTACCTGATGGCGAGTAGCCCAGAACCAGGGGTCGCAAGCAGTTGAGGGTAAAACATTAAATGTTTCCAAGAAGGTGCTAGATATAGTTCTTGGGGCTGAAGTTCTCAAAGAGTACGGGGACAAAGCAGGAACAGAGTACTGAATTGGATGATAAGCCTTGCTCATTGAATACTGGAGTAGGCTTGAAAAACTAACTACTCCTTATTTTCAATGTTTCTTTTTCTGTGTAAGGAGTAATCTTTCAAAATCAATTGATACGGTGATCTGCAGATTCTCTGAATCTGCTTGCAGTTTAAAGGTTAATTTGTCACATTTGACTGAAGTATCTGTTAATTTTGTTATAGATTGGAGGAATAGGAGAAATTAAAGGCAGTAATCTTGTTAAGCTACTGAAATCAGTTGGTTGAAATTTTAGTGCTTACATTTTGCAGGAAAATTTATATGTGTCACTTACGTACACTAATAATATAGCTTAGTTTTGATAAATCCTGACTCATAGCCTGTGGAAGAAGAAAAGAATGTTGAAAATAGCACAAAAAGAAAATATTGCCCATGTTGGAGATCTGAAATAAAATCAGAATACTGGAGAAAATCCAGTCTGGCAGCGTCTTGGAGAGACAGTATTAACCTTTCATCTCCAAAGACTGTTTGGGAAACCTCGGATGTTGGCACTGAAAAAACTTTGGGTTGAATGTTAACTCTGTTTAACTTGCCACAGGTGCTGCCAGACTTGCTGAGTTTCTCCAACATTCTCTGTTTTTAATGTTGAACCCACAAAACACACACATTGTTCAGGGCTAAAACTTGGAGCAGCTTTTGATTTTGAAATATTAAACTATTTGTTCGTACAATTATTGCATATTTAATGTTTTGTGTGTGTAACTTTTTTCCCGTGAATAAGCAGTAATAATATAATACATACCTGCCTTGTTCCTCTTTGTCTGATGACCTAAGAGTAGTTTTTTCTTCCATGAGTCAACACACTCCTTTTTTTCAATTTGCTCATCTTGGGGAATTCCTATCCAATGTTGTAGTTTCTTTACTTTTTAAAAATTAAGTAATTATATATGGGCTTCTTGTTGCCTTTCTCAATTTGCCCTTCAGAAGGTCGAGTTGAGCTGTCTTCTGGGTACATAAGAACAAGAAATAATAACAGGCCATTTGTCCCCTCATGTCTGTTCCATCATTCAATGAGATCATGGCTAATCTGCCTCCGGCCTCAACTCTTCTTTCATGCCAGTGCAACAGCCTTCAACTCCCTGATATTTGAAAAGTCTGTCTGCTCCCTGATTAAGTACTTGGTGGTCTAGCCTTCAACGCTCTGGGATAAAGAATTCTAGATACTCACTGCCTTCACATCAGTTTAAAATGTGTATCCCCTTAATCTGTAACTATGCCCCCAGTTCGATTTCCTCCATTACTAAAAACATCTCCATGTTTATCCTGTCAAGTCCTCTCAGAATCTTAAAAGCAAACAGGAAGTGCTGGAGAAACTCTAGCAGTGCTTAGGGAAAGAAGCAGAATTAACATTTAGAGTTCAGTGACCTTCATCAGAACACTCAGATTCTTCTGTGTTTCAATACGGTCAACCTTCGTTGTTCTTCTAAATTCTAATGAATAAACTCCTAACCCATTTAGCTATTCTTAAAAGGGTTGACTTATCCTCCAAGGTATCGGCATGGCCAATCTCTTTTGGACATTTTTCAATGCCAGTATATATCCTCCTAAATATGGGACCAAAGCTGTATACAGCACTTCGGGTGTGGTTTCTCAACAATACCCTTACAGACCTCCCAACTTTTAAATTCTAACTTTATAGCAATAACGGGCAAAGTTTCATTTGCTTTCTTATATATTTGTTATGCTAACTTTGTTTCATGTACAACAACATCCAGATCCCTCTGCGTTGCATTTTTCTTGAGGCTCTCTAGTTTAAGTAATCTGCCTTTTGATTGGAAAGAAAATGAAAGTGTATTAAGTTAAACTCCATTGCCAAGTTTTTGCCCACTCAGTGAACCTTTTATGTGTCACCTTATCAAATGTCTTCTGGACGTCCGAGATTTTTCTTATCGACTGCTATTTATGTGTCAAAGAACTCTAGAAATTTGTCAAAACTGATTTCCCTTGTGGAAAACCATGTTGATTCTGTTTGACTCATAGTCATAGTCATAGAGATGTACAGCATGGAAACAGACCCATTGGTCCAACCCGTCCATGCCGACCAGATATCCCAACCCAATCTAGTCCCACCTGCCAGCATTCGGCCCATATCCCTCCAAACCCTTCCTTTTCATATACCCATCCAAATGCCTTTTAAATGTTACAGTCTCCACTATTTCCTCTGGTAGCTCATTCCATACGCGTACCACCCTCTGTGTGAAAAAGTTGCCCCTTGGGTCTTTTTTATATCTTTCTCCTCTCAACCCAAACCTATGCCCTCTAGTTCTGGACTCCCTGACCCTAGAGAAAAAACTTAGTCTATTTATCCTATTCATGCCCCTCCATAATTTTGTAAACCTCTATAAGATCACCCCTCAGCCTCCAACGCTCCAGGGAAAACAGCCCCAGCCTTTTCAGCCTCTCCGTATAGCTCAAATCCTCCAACCCTGGCAACATCCTTGCAAATCTTTTCTGAACCCTTTCAAATTTCACGACATTTTTCTGATAGGAAGGAGACCAGAATTGCATGCAATATTCCAACAGTGGCTTACATGACCTCTCAACTCCTGTACTCAATACTCTGACCAATAAAGGAAAGCATACCAAACACCACCTTCACTATCTTATCTACCTGCGACTCTACTTTCAAGGAGCTATGAATCTGTACCCCAAGGTGTCTATGTTCAGCAACACTCCCTAGGACCTTACCATTAAGTAGATAAATCCTGCTAAGATTTGCTTTCCCAAAATGCAGCACCTCGCATTTATCTGAATTAAACTCCATCTGCCACTTCTCGGGCCATTGGCCCATCGGCCCATCTGATCAAGATCCTGTTTTAATCTGAAGTAACCTTCGCTGTCCACTACACTTCCAATTTTGGTGTCATCAGCAAACTTACTAACTATACCTCTTATGCTCGCATCCAAATCATTGATATAAATGACAAGAAGTAGACAACCCAGCACGATCCTTGTGGCATACCACTAGTCACAGGTCTCCAGTCTGAAAAACAACCCACCGTGTTAAGCATTTCTGAATATTCTGCCAACAACATTAGGCTAAAAGATTCATAATTTCTTCCCTCACTTCTTGTTCACGGCATTAGATTAGGGGTACTCCAATCTGCTAGACCCCTCTCAGAATCACTTGAACTCTGGAATCGTTTGGTCAATGCTTCAACTATCTCTACATCTTTTAACATCCTTTAAAATCTTTGGATACAGGCTATCGGGTCCTGGTGACTTGACTTCCATTAGTTTGAAATACTTTGACCCTCATGGTAGAGACTGTTACAGGATCTTTCCTCTGCTTAGCACCTTGCTTATCTGTTGTCTTTGGGATGTTTATGGTGTCCTCCACCATGGAACTGATGCAAAATATTGGTTTAATTGTTATTCATTTCCAACTTGCATCTTCCAAAGTTCTTTCACTTAATTTAGATTCTCTCTTTTTATATACCCATGGAAACTCTTATTGTTTACTTTTATATTTCCAGCTAATTCTCATGAATGAATAACTTTTTTTTGTTTTGATTAGCTTTCAAGTTATGTGCTGCTGGTTCGTCTAAATCCTTTGATTTCCCATTTATCTTTGTCGCTTTGTGTGCCTTGGTTTTGACTGGATACTCTCCTTGACAACCTTTGTTAACTATGAATGGTTTATTCTTCTCGTTGAGACCTTTTCTAGTACTGCTGCTGTCCATCTACTACAGTAGAGCCACAATGCTGTTAGACAGGCATTTCCAGGATTTTGATAGTGATGTTGAAGGAATGGTGATAGATTTCCCAGTCTGGATGGTGAGTGGCTTGGCAATTCACTTGTAGGTTGTAATGTTCACATATACCTGCTGTCCTTTTTCTTTCTAGATGATAGTGTTTGTGTGATGGAAGGTTGTGTCTAAGGCTCTTTAGTGAAGTTCTGTGCAAACGCATCATTTGATGGAAGTGAATATTTGTGGATGTATTGCCAGTTAAGCAAGTTGCATTGTCCAGGATGACCTGAAGCCTTTTGCATGTTGTTGGAAATGCAGTCATCCAGTCAAATGGAGAGTATTCCATCAAACTTTTGACCAGTACATTGTACATGATGTACGGGTTTTAGGGAATCATTTTAAGATGCAAAGCCTTTGACTCCCTGTTAAGTCACAGGGGATGAGAAGTCATAATTCCTATGATATTGATGGTTGGGCATCCAGTTAATGGCATTGACTATCTATGGACAATAGGTAGATCATCTCGTTGGAGATAGTCATTGCCTGGCCCTTGTGTGACACGAATGTTACCTCTCATTTGTCAGCCGAAGCCTGGATATTGTCGAGGTTTTGCTGTGTTTGTACATGGCTACTTCAGTACCCAAGGAATTGTGAAAGGTACGAAACACTGTGCTGTTGGTAAACATCCCAACCTCTGATTTATAATGGATGGAAAGCTAGGTGTGACTCCAATCACCGGAGAGTTTTCCGCACCTTCTGTTGACCTTAGTTTTGCTCAGGCTCCATGATGCCCCACTTAGTGAAATGTGCCCTTAATGACAAGGGCACCTTCCCTGTGATGTACTTGGAATGGAGGAAGTTCCTAGCTTGTTGAACTAGTGAAGGGGCTTTTTTTAATTTTCTGAGAATGATTTGCTCAGGTGACGTGAAAAAATGGTGTGAGGATAGGCAGTTTGGTCATGCACATATCCTGAAAATGTACTTAGGATGTAAGCAAGCTTGAAGCTACCTAATACGAATGGTATTTAATTTTTTAAGATAATGCCTTGAACCAATGGCCTCTGAACGAGTAGTCAACTCTTCTCACAGCTTTGCTGCAGTTTGTGCAATAGAAGACCGTCTCATCAGGCATTAGGCAGAAATATGATATGGGAAGATAATATATTGGCCCCAGCTTACATCATATTATTCTGAGCCAGTCCAGATGCATGCTACTGAAATGTCTGTTGCAGTAGGCTGATTTCTGTTGAGAATATTAGATCTTGCACTAGGATTGTTAAATTTGGATGTTTTGTTATATGCAGTGTTTGTTATTGGTAATCCATATTGTATTGTGTTTTTCTATTTCTTGTTGTGTGGAGTTCAGCAAATCCAGCTGTGCTGAGATGACTCTCGTGTTGTCAATTTCATATCTGGCATTTTACTGCAATTGAGAAAATATTTAAATATTTTAGACCCACTATTAAAAAAAAATCATAAACAGAATTTAATATGTAAGATTTTTTAAAGTTGGTGGTGAATGGAATCTCAAGCCTCCAGAGCCTAAACTAAGAAAATCAGTTTTTATTATGAACACCTCTGAGGTTAAGGATAAAAAGCAAAGGGCCAAGAAAGAGACATTTGTGCTAAACGGCAACCCCAAGTTACTGACAGTTTCTCAATAACATATTTTTGCATTTTAATGAAGGTTACAAAGATTTTAACAGGTGAACAATTGCAGAATTTATATTATACTCCATTTGAAAAGAGCATCAACCTTTGAGTTTCTGACAGTTATTTAACATAGAGCTATTATGTTTTTGTGACATGAATGCATAAATTTTCAGGGCCACTCTAAGTCTATATGCAAACTTGGTGTCACTACTTTCATTGTGTTCTTGGGACACTAACTCGTCAGCAATTATCATTTCCAATCCAGTTCCCATAAACAAACATCAGTTTGTTTGCTCTTTTCTCCTTTCCAAAACAAGCTGTTCTTTGAAGTTCGATTCTCAAATTGAGCTCTCAGTTCCAAATCAAAAATGGAAAAAAAAGAGTGATGATCTCAACAACTTGAAAGACGTTTTTAAATTGTTCACCATATTCATCATGTAACTGCATGTACATCATCACAAGGTACATGAAGATATCACTAATATGGTGTTTATGAACCTTTAGAATGCATGAAGATGAGGGAACATTTTGGATTTTGTGTCCAATTAAGTAACAATCATTATCATCCATTCAGCAGCCCAGTACAATTCTGAGTAAAGCTGACAGTTTGAACAGAAATCACTAACTAGTAGTCCTGAGAATTTGTTAGAATTAAGTTAGAAACAAGTTATCTGTAGCTGAAACAAATACATAGTTCCTAGTATCATGCTGTTAATCTTCTCATTAAGTAAAAGCATTAAAAAAAAGTCTATGTAGTTCATACTTCACTAGTTTAATGGTAGATGTGAACATATTGAGGCTGAAACATTCCTGGCAAATCGGTAATAATGTCTGGACTACTACTTCATAGCCACAGGCAAATTGGAATTGGGTACATAAAGTTAAGCAATTTAATTCGTGGCTTAAAGATTGGTATGGGCGGAATGGGTTTCAGTCCCTGTGATTCCGGCACCAGTACTGGTATAAGAGGAAATGTCGTCTTCCAGGAAGCTATTTGGATAACAATATCCAAAGTGGAACAGAAAGTTATAGAGTGTACAGACATAGAAAACAGCAATAAATATGATCAAAGGGTGAACAAATGGGAAAGAGGCAAAATTGATGGCTTTTTTAGTTTGGCCCTTTATTTGAATGTGTTTAGTATTCAAAACAAGGTAAATGGATTAATAGCATAAATACAAGTTAACCAACATGTTTTGAGCCATAATGGAGATGTAGTTACAAGGCAGTCAAGCTGGGAACTAAATATTCACGGATATGTGACTTCCTGAAAGGACAAGTAGAAAGGTAGGCTGATGGGGTTAGCATTGTTAGTACAGGATGGAATAAGCTTGATAGCAAGAAATGGCCTTGGATCAAAAGATGTAGAGTCCGCATGTTTGAAGGCAAGGAGTAGAAGGAGAAGATGACAATGTTAAGAGTGGTCTATAGGCCCCTTCATGGTAGCTATTCAGTAGGACTGAGAATAAATGAAGAGATAATAAGGGCATGTAAAGTAGATGGTGCATTAATCCCAAGTGACTGTAATCATCATGTAGATTGGGATGGTTAGATTGGCAGAGGTAGCCACGAGGAAGAATTCATAGCTTGTGTTCAGGAAAATTTCACAGAACAATTTGTTATTGGTCCAACCAAAGATCAGGGTGTTTTGCATATGGTGCTGTGTAATGAGGCAAATTTCATAAATAATGGCAACTTGTAACCAGTGAACTGCCAAAAGGATTGGTGCTGGGCAAGAATTATTTACAAAATCAATGACTTGAATGAGGTAAGTGAATATACTATTAGCAACGTTTGCTGATAACACAAATGGATAAGATGGCAAATGGTTATGATGACACAGTCTGAACATATAAGCTAAGTGAGTGGGTGAAAATGTGGCAGATGCAATATAATGTTGGAAAATTAGATTTTATTATTACATAAGAGTATGTGAGTACAGTGAAAAGTGTGCAAAGTCACCAGTCTTGAGCACTACCTTGGTTACAAAGCCAGAATTATAAATAGAGAGCCAACAGGTAAGAAGACATGCAGAACTTAAGCTCTAATCTCCATGAAGGTGTTTGGAACACTCCTCCACTGATGTAGGCAACAAGGCCGAGCTACAGCATGAAGTCTGCATCGGCTTGCAAATCTTGTAATGGAGGGAAGTTTATTCATTAAGTAGCTAGCACTGGTTGCACATCAGGCACCAGCCTGACAAACTCCTGCAGCATCTCCTGTGTGAGAAGTTTGCCTCTGGCAACCACACCATCTTTGTATTCCAGCCAGAGCAGAGTTTTCCATTGGCTTAAGTTATGCTGGGGCTCTGTCCCAGCCTGTCAAATGTTGCCTTGATGTTTGTGTTTGGGCAAAGCTGCAATTGGATGTGGCGCTCCTTGGTCCTGCTGGAATCCAAGCTGAACATCTGAAGACTGTACAGGTATTTGAAGAGTAAGTGCTTCTCGATGGCACTATTAACAATGCCATTTATCATTTTGCTGATGGTTAGATTGGAGTTGTCTGTTTAGTAGACATGACGTACTTGAAAATTTTTATTTGTCAGATAGATGCCACTGTTGTAACAATACTGGACCAGTTTAGCCATAACGTAACTATTTCTGGAGCTCAAATCTTCATCTCTACAAGTCAGAGTGTTGTTGGGAGTCCATAACCTTTCCCTTTTAATTCATTGTTTTTAACTGATTCTAACATCAGGTGAAGTGAATTTAATTGTCAGGAGAATGGCATAATAATGGATAGGACTTCTTGAGGAAACAGATCCGCTTTGTAGTTCTGGTTAAAAGTAGTTGCAAACTCTTCAGTCTGGTCTTTTCCATTGTGTGCTAGCCTCTGTTGTAATTGAAGGTGGAGATATTGATGACGTGTTGTTAGTTGCTTTATTGCTTGTATGACAGGATTCTGAGCTTTTATCAAATCCATTGGTATAAATATGTCACTGACCTGCATGTAATCCTGTAGTGTATCTTGTGTTGGCAGCGTTCTCGGGTTCCTAATGAAGGGCTTTTGCCCGAAACGTAGATTTTCCTGCTCCTTAGCTGCTGTCTGATCTGTTGTGCTTTTCCAGCACCAGTCTAATCTTGATTTTGATCTCCACCATCTGCACTACTTACTTTCAACTAGTGTTCGAAGGTATATTAGTGCTGTCCGGCATATTTCACATACACTCATTCAGGCAGGGTTTATAGCTTAATGATAATAGAGTGGGAGGTATGCTAGAATGTGAAATTGTGGATTGTGGTATAATGGTTGTGCTACTGCTTTTTGATACAAAGTGACTCACAGTTGCCCAGTTTTATGACATAAATTCCATCCTGAATATCACTCTACGACAGTAATATTGCTATTTCACAGTCCTGTTCCAAGCTCTGTGTGGTTGTCATGCTGACCAAACAGTGATAGACAGATACTCCTGTCAATTAAATTGGTGATAATGAGGTCTTTTAATTTCCCATTGTTGGCTCTTTCAACCTGTCAATCATGTCACTTTGGGATCTTACTGGCTCATTGAGTAGCAGTGCTACTGAATCAGTCTGGGAGATTGGCTCTGAAATTCTCCAGCCTGAGTACATTCTGTGACCTTTTGTTGACAAGTTGTTAATATAATAGCGGCAACAGGATGGGACATGATAATTGCTGTTGAACTTTCAAATACTCTGCAAAATTGAACAGTCATATTTCTCACTACTACGACTGAATTCCTTGTATTATGTCATCCTCCAAAACAAGCCGTGTTACTAAAATTAACTGCTGGTATTTTGTGATCTGTATGAGATGATTATAATCAACTCTCATAATTTTCTTCTAGGATAAGAAAGATTCACAGAAAGAACCGGAAGTATGGTGTACTGAGTACGAATCTTGAAAACATGGAAATGAAGCCTTTAGATCAGGAAGATGATGATGAGGATGACACATTATTTGATGTACATCAATCAAGAAGGTGAGTAGCTGAAAATATGTTCTGTCTAAAAGAATGTTGAATGTGTCAAGCTTAGAAATTAGTTCGGTCTTACAAAAACAGAATATCACAGATTGTGAAAACATTAAATAAAAGTAAAATGCTGGAGAAATGCAGTAGGTCTGGCAACCTTCAGTGGAGACAGAAAGTTAACTTTTCGGGTGGCACTGTAGTTAGCACTGCTGCCTCACAGCTCCAGAGACCCGGGTTCAATTCCCGCCTCCAGGCGACTGTGTGGAGTTTGCACGTTTTTCCCCGTGTCTGCGTGGGTTTCCTCCGGGTGCTCCGGTTTCCTCCCACAGTCCAAAGATGTGCAGGTCAGGTGAATTGGCCATGCTAAATTGCCCGTAGTGTTAGGTAAGGGGTAAATATAGGGGTTTGGGTGGGTTGTGCTTCGGCAGGTCAGTGTGGACTTGTTGGGCCAAAGGGCCTGTATCCATACTGTAAGTAATCTAATCTAAGGCCCATATGATTCTTCTTCAGAATGTTTTTTTGTTGTAGTTATGCCTCAGTCAAATTTTAAACATCATAAAGATGCTAATTAATGGAAGAAGAAATAAACTTGGGTGTATATAAAATTGCACATCAACAAATGCAAAGCAGCTTTGGCACATAAATTATTTAATCAAGCATCAGTGTTTTCAGTTGAAAACTCAGTTTTGGCACTGCAGCATTATGGAATTGCTTGTGAAGTATCTGAGTTAAATTGCGGTAATTTACTAATAATAGGAAACAACTAAGTGTTCAAGTAAGCCTGTTCACTTCACTTAATTGAATAACTGAGTACTCCAATTGAGTGACCTGAAATTGAAAATCACTATCTCTTTCCTACAAACGCACCACTCGTGCTAGGAAATGGAAGAAAATTTCGGTGTACTTTATTTTTGATGTCTGCCATTAAAAATAAAGCTTGTAGTAAATCCACATTTAGAACTTCACCTGAAAATCCAGATGAATATAGAATGTCAAGTTAAGCAGGGGTTGGTTTAGCTCAGTTGGTTGAATATTTGATTTGTGAAGCAGAGGGATAGTCAGTGTGGGCTCAATTCTCATCACTGGCTGAGGTTACCATGTAGGGCTATTCTTAACTCTCTCCACCACTTGAGGTATGGTGGTCTTCAAGTTAAATAATCGCCAGTCATCTTTTTCTAATGAAAGAGCAGCCCTGTGGTCTGGTAGAACTATGGCAACTTGACTTGAATCCTTTTTTGTTTTGTAGCAACTGTCTAGGACTGAACTAAATTGCTCACATCCTTGGTATCTATTTGACACTGAGATGGGCTTCTGACTACATATCTGCACCATCACCAAAACCATCTATTTTCATCTCAATGATGTTTCCCATTTCCCTACCCTGTCTCAGTGCTATTTTGGGTGGGGACAGGGTGTGGGATTGTGGAGTGGTGGCTATGGGTTAGCGCTGTTATCTTTTTTTTTGGATTAAGTAACCTTTGCATCCTGTAAGTCTTCCATTGCTGCTCAGGGTTGCATCATATTAATAAAACTTTATTAAAGGGATGCAAACTGTGAAATACACCATGACAAAGTCTATAGTAAAATCCTCTTTCTGTATTGTGATTAACAGGATTAATAACTTTTTCCCTTTACCATGCTGAGTATAAAGGTTTATTTTAAAAGATGTCAAACCTAAAAATAAAAGCAAGGCTATATATTTATTCAAGGCTCTGTGTTTACGATCATTCACATCAACTATTACATGTTCCTAATTGACTCCTCCTAAAGCTACTTATTCAGGTTCTCTGCCAGTTCATAATTGAAAGTGCTTTAGTCTTTTTTTCTCTGAGCAATGTAGGTGAGCAGTCACTTTGAATATAAAACCTAATTACTTTGAATGTATGAAATGTATATCCAGTCACAAATTGAGAATAATGTATTAAAACGGCTGACCAAAACTGAATAAGATAGTCCAAAGGAGACCTGGCTAACATTCTTTGTAATTATATTTTCTCGTTCTTGACTTCAGCAGAGAACTAGCTTTTAATGACTAGGATACCTAACTCCCTCTGTTAATCTTCACCCTATGCTTCCTTATCTGCTTTTCATTTCCAAAATAGATTACCTCACACTTCACTACTACATTTGTATCACTTCACTAGGCATCCATTTATCTGCCCTTTACCCTTTTCCTTCATTGTACCTATTAACATCTACAAACTTTGGTATGTGCTCTTCTCTCTTTTCAAACCAGGTCATTCACTCGTGAGCATGAAACTGATTTTCTGAGGCTGAGTTTGGTAAAATTGGTAATCCTGTATCTGAATTAGGCATGCTACAGGTCTCCACAATACAGATAAATAAACATTCTAACTGACTTATTAATTATGAATGGAGAGATAGATAGACTGCAGTCTGACATTCCTTCCACCTCATTTCAGTTAAGTCAGCACTCCTCTCGATGTGGGTGGGCTTGGCTTGTCAAGAATATGGAAGCTTGCTACTATTTTTTGTTTTTAGTAAGCACTATGTGGTTTTTAGCTAGTTAAACCTGCTGAAGTATTATTATACATATTCAAATCATCTCTCTTGATAACCTACATTTATGCTCTCTAGACGTATCCAGATAGGATTTATCTTGAGAAAGAATGTGTTTCATGTTGGATGAAACAAAATTGCTGTGTTTTTTTTTTCTGGGGAGGTTGATTTGAAGACTTTAAAATGCTTCACTTTCACAACATGCATTGAGGTATTTTAACTTTACACACAACTGTTTGGATGCATAGAGTCATGGAGATGTTCAGCACATAGACCCTTTGGTCCTACTCCTCCATGCTGATCAAATATCCTAAATTAATCTAGTGCCATTTGCTAGGACTTGGCCCATATCCCTCTGAACCCTTCCTATTTGTGTACCCATCCAGATGCCTTTTAAATGTTGTAATTGTACCAGCCTCCACCACTTTCTTTGGCAGTTCAATCCATACATACACCATCCTTTGTATGAAAACATTCCCCATGAGCTCCTTTTAAATCTTTTCACTTTCACCCTAAACCTATGCCCTTTAGTTCTGGACTCCCTCAACCTGGGGAAAAGACCTTGTCTATTTACCCTATCCATGTCTCTCATGATTTTATAAACCTCTTTAAGCTCACTCTTCAGCCTCCAATACTGCAAGGAAAACAACCCCAGTCTTATTTGGCCTCTCCCTACCGCTCAAACCCTTCAACCCTGGTAACATCCTTGTAAGTTTTTTCTGAATTCTGTCAAGTTTCACAGCATCCTTCCTATGGGAGGGAGACCAGAATTGCACGCACTGTTCTAAAAGTGGCCTGAACAATGTCCTGTACAGCCGCAACATGAACTCCCAACTCCTATACTCTATGCTCTGACCAATAAAGGAAAGTGTACCAAACGCTGCCAGCATGATCCTGTATATTTGCAACTCTACTTTCAAAGAACTGTGAACTTGCACTCCAAAGTCTTTGTTCAGCAGCATTCCCCAGGACCTTACCATTAAGTGTATAAATCCTGCCCTGATTTGCCTTTGCAAAATGCATCTCTAAGTTTTTTTTAAAAGCAGTCTGAACAGAGCAATTATGGATATGTTAACAGCTATGGTTCTTGCATCTGTTTCATAACTTTCTACAAAGCTAGATTTTACTATTATCTTACTGGTGAGCTTTCTATTAGAGTAATGGAGTTCATGTTTTGTTTTTTGGTTTATTTTGGCCCTTTATTAGTTATAGATTTCATAACCTCTGTTCTTGTCCTGTTACTATACTTTTGGATCTCCTATTTCGAAGTACTTTTTACACCCTAATCCTGCAACTGATAATTTTATGGAATCAACTAAATTGATATTTAATGTATCAATGCTAGGAAGAGGTTCACTGAACGTGTGTATTATTTTTGGTAATTTTCGGCCACTAAATCAATAAACTCAGGTCTCAAAAGTTTATTAGTTGAATTAGCGCAACTGTTATGACATAGGGTAATCCTCTCTGCTAATTTAAACCAGCAACACAGATAAGATTCACCCCATGCTGCATTCTGTTAAAATTCAAGAACTATCCCAAAGATCACTGTTAGAGTTAAAATTAACAACTTATTCTCTGTTAGACTTAAAGAATAATTTAACTAGCAACTATTTCTAACTCCTTTCTCTTACACCTATCTTTTACCTCCCCATCTACAATAGTAGTCTGAATTTTTTTTTAAAATTTACGATTTACCTGTCAGCTTTGCTGAGTTTCCTCCTGTAGATTTTTCTGTTGTCGTTTCTGCTTCTTAGGGATTCTGCTTCACAGGTCTTTAATAGATAAAGGTACCTTTTTTAGAGAGCAGTTCTGCTGGTAACTTGTTGGTGGCTTTGTCGCTCTGGCCAACTGTTCAAAATGTCTGATATTTATACCCCGAAATATCGGATCGTTTCATTAGTTTAAATATTGTCAAAATACTAAATTCAAACTTGATTGGAGCTTAGTATCTTGGGACATAATTTAAACTGGCCACGTTTGAATTTGTTTTTGTCTCATAGCAACCCACTACTGCTAGTTGTTCAATCAAATGTTACATTTTAAAATTTTCCAGTACTCTGTGTGCTTGCTAAGCCCTTGCCAACCTTTCAACTCTCTTAAAGGTATAGTATGCCGACAACTTCATAACAAAAATGTAGGACAAAAATCACAATATAAATTAGTATGTATGAGCATAGGAAGTGGAAATAAATATAGGCCATTCAGCGTCTCAAGCAAGCACCACCATTCAATGTGATCATGGCTGCTCTGATTTCTCTATATTTCTAACCACTTCCATAACCTTTCAGCCCCTTGTTTATCAAGAATCAATCTACCTCTACTGTTAAAAACAGCCAAAGACTCTGCTTCTGCCATCTCTTCAGGAAGAGAGTTCCAAAGACTTATAACCCGCTGAGAACAAATTTCTCCTTGTCTCTTTCTTAACTTGGCTACATATTATTTTGAAACAGTGACCTCTTGATTTAGATTCTCCTTCAAGAAGAAACAGCTTTCCACAGCTATCCTATAAAGTCCATCAGGATTTTGCATGTTTCAGTCAAGTTGTTTCTTATTCTTATAAACTCCAACAGACATGAGACTAATGTGTCCAACCTTTCCTCATATGTCAACTCCTCCATCTTCAAAAACAAAAACAAAGTACTGGTGAACCTCAGCAGTTCTTAAGTATTGGTCTTGTAAATCTTCTGAATTGCTTCCATATATATTTACATCCATCCTTGAGTTAAAGAACCCATACTATAAATAGTATTCCAAAAGTTGTGATGCATATGCCCTTTATAACATGCCTATGTTTATATTCAATTTATGATAACATTCCATTAGCTTTCTTAATTGATGTACCTGCAAACTAACGTTTTATGATTCATGTACTAGAACACCTGGATCCCTCTGCATCTTGAAGTTCTGCAATTCTTTACCTTTTAGATAATATGCGTTAATATTTTGCCAAAATGGGCAATTTCACATTTTCCTCTATCATACATCATTTTCCAGATCTTTGCCTACTGACTTAAACTACACATATCTCTTTTGTAACTTTCCTTATGTCCTCTTAATAATTACTTTCCTATGTATCTTTGTCATCAGCAAATTTATCAACTATGCCTTTAATCTTTTCTTAAGAGTCATTTATATAATTGTAAAAGCTTGAAGCCCTGGCCCTGATCCCTGAGGCACACCATCTCTTACATTTTTGTCAACCAGAAAATGACCCATTTATGACTGGCTAGCTAACAGAACATAGCAATCATCTATCCATGCCATTATGTTACCCCGATACCATGATTTTATTAATTTTCTACAATAACTGTTTGGTGTGGCACCTAATAAAATACTTTTCTGCAAATCTGTGAATGAATATAATTTGTAAACAAATTTGTGCCATCCCTAAAACCACCTATTTCTATCCTAATGTCTCAGTTAAACTCTCCTTCATTACCTCTAACTCAAGTATTCCAGTCCATTCTTGACTAATCTTCCATGTTTAACCTCCATAAACTTTGGACCATTGAAGGCTCTATTGCTAGTCTCATAACCTGCATCAAGTCCAGATCTCCATCATCGTGAACGTGCTACCACATTTGCTTTTGGCCAAGTAATAGCCTGGTTGTGAGTCTCACCCTTGTTTTCCAAGTTTCATTCTTTCTGACATCCATAATCCCTTCCAATCCCAAAACTCTCTCTAGATATCTACATTCTTATTTCTAGGCTCATCTAGATTATCCTGATTTTCGTAGCTATTGCTTTGGTAGCTGTGCCTTCAGTTGCCTCAAACCAAATCTCGAATGTCCTCCCTATAAATCACCACCACCAGCAGTGGTCGGTTGCACTGCAGAAATTGCAAGATCCCTCAAAGTCACTCTTAATCCTGACTTAGAAACATATCGCTGTTCCTTCACTGTTGCTGGGTTGAAGTCCTGGAATTCTCTCCCAAAGGACACTTGTGGGTCAACCTACAGCATGCAGATTGCAGCTTGCTTCCATCTTCTAAGGGCAACTAGGGATGGACAATGAATCCTGGCCAACTAGTGATGCCATTTCCCATGAGTGTACTTTTTTTTAAAAAAAAAACATGTTCCTTGCTTTCCTTTTTAGAAAGCTGCTTAAAAGTAACCCATTTTGTCTTCTGACCTAATTCTCTTTGTGTGGCTCTGTCATGCTTTGTTTTATAATACTCCTATGAAGTGCCTTGGATGATCATTATGTAGCATGCATAGTGTTGTCTGTATAATTAAATTCCTTTTTTTTAAACTTTCAAAGTTGACCTCCATAGAATTTGTAAACATGTAAGTACAGGAGACTGTCTTCTGTAAACCATTTAAAATTACAAATCTTTTAATGGTTTTATAGATTTTTAATTGTCAGGACAGCTGATCTTTCCCTTTCTGGAATTCAAGGAGAAAATTATAGGATACAAAAAAGTATTTGATTCTGGATGCTTTCTGATATAATCTTAATGAAGAAATTTGTTTTTAATTGTCTTTTTGAACTTTGTTCCCTAGATTCTTTTATAGTTTTTATTGCTGTTTGGTAAGAGACAAAAATCAGATTTTATTTAACAGAATATTATTTATACTAGGATAACAGATTTGTGTTTTCATTTGAGGAAGGTATAAGAAATCTCCCATAATTACAGATCAAAGTGACTGGGAGAATGAGGAGTTGAAGGAAATTGGTATTAGTAAGATGATGCTGGAAATATTCATGGGGCAGAAAGTGTGTGTTGGAGGAAGTGTTAGGGAAGAGGGAAATGAGGATTGTGGTAGAAGTGGAAAGAGACTGTAGTGATTATGTTGCTGGACTGGTCAAACAGAGGTCCAGGAAAATGTTTTCGGATCATAGATTCACATTCTACAGTGGCATATGATGAAAGTTAAATTCTGTAAAGATTTAAATTTAAAAGCTAGTCCTCTAATGGTAATTCATGGTAATAGTGATCTCGTTTGATTTTGATTTGATTGATTTTTGTTTTTTTTTTAAAAATCTCATTTGATTCATTAATGTCTTTTTGTGGGGTACTGCAAGAATTAGTACTTGGGCCTCGGCTATTTGCAGTATATATCAGCAGTTTGGATGCAGACACTACATGTAATATTTCCAAATTTGTGAACTATACAAAGCTCAGTGAAAATCTGAGGAAATATAGGCTTCAGGATTTGGACAGACATAGGCAGATGGAACAAAGTCAGGAAAAAATTGATAAGTTATCCACTTTGGGAGAAACATATGACTTAAATGATGAGAGGTTGGAAAAAATAGATGCACTAAAGGATCCATTTGCCATATCCTTGTCAGTAAATCACTGAAGGATGGCTAACCTGCAACTGCAGCTGGAAGATTAATGAAACGTCAGTCATTATTGCAAGAGAATTTGACTATAGGAGTAGTGAACTTTTGCTTCAACTGTATAGGAAGCTTGGTTAGCTCGCACCTGGAGTACTCTGCAGTTTTGGTTTCTGTACCCCAGGAAGGATGACATTGTATTTCCTTCATGGCCATGAAGGAACACCATTTGTTCTCTGCATGGCCACACTGTCCGACAAAGAGATTGGACAAACTGAGCCTGTATTCTGTAGAGTTTCTGCATATATGGTGGAGGGATATATGAATAGGAAGGATTTGGAGGGATATGGGCCAGGTGCTGGCAGGTGGGACTAGATTGGATTGGGATACCTGGTCGGCATGAACAAGTTGGACCTAACGGTCTGTTTTCCGTGCTGTACATCTCTGACTCTATATCTACATCTACCCTGTTTATTCCCTTAAATAGTTTGTAGATAAGCTGTTTCCTCTGGTTGGGACGTCTAGAATCATGGGGCACAACTTTAAATCAAAGGGTTGCCATTCGGGATCCAGATGAGAATTTTTATTTTCTCTGGTTTGTAAACCTTTGGATTTGTCTACAACAGAGAGCTGTGGAAACTCCGTCTTTTGAATATGTTTTAGGTACCTGATTACCAGTGTCTAAAGGTTTCTTTCTGCTTTGACCATCTTAAATGGCAGCGGACGCTAAATAGGTTGAATAGCCTACTGTTGCGTCTTTGTTCCTAAATGCAATGAGTTAACTTTTTTTGTTTATTAGTTGGCATGTTATCTCTGCATTAGAGCTCATGATAGAGCTTCATAGTCTCTCTTAGAGAATATGTGAAAATCCATTTTGTATCCATTGTTACTTTTTGTTTTTAAAAGTCAAATTAACCAATCATCATAATCAAGTAATTGAAATAACTCAGTGCTGTAAAAGTTTAGTGATTTTAAAAATACTAATAATTTAAGTGCTTTTGAACAGGATTAAACTCTAATTATCTAGTGCAGCTCAGGTGAGAAAACCAGTACACAGATTCATCTGTGATTTACAGATATTTTCAATCAGCTTATTCAGACCTGTTATGACATACCTCATGGAGTAGGTGGGTCTTAAACTTTGGTGTTTTGCCCCAGCATTAGGGTCATTGCTACCATTTCATAAGAACCCCCAACTGCAGTAGAAATTCACTGAGAGGAGGCTTTGGGGGGCTGGGAGAAAGAAAATCAGCAGAAGCAACACAGCTATCTGCAGAAATGTGAAATGCAGATAATTAGGCTTCATATTCTACTGTCACATAGACAGTTAAATTATGTAGTTTGATAGATGTGTGGTATATCTTTCTATCCTAGAAACATTATTGTTCTAGAACCCTTTTTATTTTTAAAATTGTGCTTCAGGTCCCACATTTCCTTCAGTAATAATGTTGTAAATGACTCTCAAATCTAAAGATTAATTGTGTTTTGTTTCTTCACGTGTGTAAGACTTGGTTTTCATTGTTAGAATATGTTGGAACCTGGTGGTCACATGGGTGTATACAATGACTATCTTAAAATGTTGAATGGAATAATCTTTGAATTGAACTTGTACATCGTGTATAGAGAACAGAAACATGGCATTTATTTCAACTAGTCTATAACTGTGTTATGTTCCACATCAGCCTGCTCCCAACCCTTTTGATGTGACTGTATCGGAATATCCATGTATACCTTGTTCCCTCATGCTTATCTTGTTGACCCTTAAATATTTGAATACTTTTGTTTGAACTATCCCTCATGATAGCATGTTCTACACTTTGCCACTGTTCAGGTAATTAAAGTTCTCTTTATTATTTAGTTTATTAGTAACTAGTTCAGTTCATGACCTGTATTTTTGAAATCCACCAAACCAGTTTTCAAAAAAAAACAAGATACTATCATTTGCATCAAGGAAATCTCCAGCTCATCTGTTCGTTGCAGCATGAGCTTGTGGAATTGCAGAAATGACAGGATGAATGTCATCTGTCCTCCAGTCCTGGATGTTTTTACCATTTGTCATATGTCCTCTGGTCCTTTTTGTGTTTACATCATTTGTCCTTCAATTCCCATCCTCCCACTGACAGGGTGGGAGCTTCTCTCTACTATCGGCAGCCATTTGTCCAAAAAAATTCAGTTAAATTCCTAAATGTTAGTTTGGTTGCACTTAGAATTTCAGCATATCTATGTATATACTATGTAATGGCAATTACTAAAAAGTGTTAATCATGGTGGGATCAGACTTTCCTATCTACACTTTTCTGAATAACAAACTTTGGACGGGTTGGTACCAGGCATTTATCTAAGTTTTTTTTCAAGGATACTTCTTATGAGGAATGTCTGTGTCGAGAGTTGACTCCCGATAGGAATCTAACTTCCTATTGCTTAATACACTAAAACTAAAATTACTGTATGTGCTTATAATTACCTAAAGAATTTTGGTTAATGTTAGTGTAGTTTCTCCCCTTCCTTCCATAATAAATATCAAGTTTTAAGTTGGCTTGCTACATCTGAGCTTGCCTTATCAAAGATGTCTGATGTTTGCATTCCTCCACTCTCTCCCATTACGATTGTCTATGAGGCACTTCCTTATGGTGTTGCCACATGCATGAAGGCCATGATTCTGATTGTGGAAACTGCTGAGTTCAACTAACAATTTTCTTCAGCCATCTTAAGTTAGCTATTTCACATTACCTTCAGCCTGGGCAGCTCCAACAGATACAATGAGACACTGCATGAATATTTTGGGAACAGTAAAAAGGGTTCCTGCTACTTAGCTAAATTGTACATAACTTGTACTATCAGTATGTAAATTTTATTCAATTAAAAGTATTTCAAATTGAAGCTTTAATTGTTGCTATCAAGATGACAGATTTTACAAAAACAACTTGCAAATTGAGTACTTCGTGTGCTCTGTGGTGGTGTTAATATTCTCCGTATGATGAATTAGCATATAGATGTTTAGTTTACATTTTCTACAACTTTTTTCAAAAAAAAGAGAGTGCACTTCTGCTAGGAGTTATCAACACAGTGGCACATGATTAGACTTAATAGCATTCATGTTTATTATAATAATTGGATTTTTCCTAGTCAGTGGAAGTACCAGTTGAAAGGTTTGGCCCTCCTCTTACATTTTTAGCTAGGAACCAAACAGCAGTTGAAACAGACAAACATTTTTTGCAGTGCAATTTTAGATTAGCTGTAAGTATACTGTACAAAATTGCATAAAATATTCATATAAATCATTGAGCATTGGTGTTCCACACAAGCTTCCCTGTCTATTTATTTCATACCATTTCATCAACATGTACTACTTTCCCTATCTTCATTATGAACTTAATATTAAAACATCAGTGCTATCTATAGCAACTGCTGCTTATGGTTTTCTGAAAAAAATACTCTGGTCAATGCAGGAGAGCTGATAATGTAAGGAAAATGGAAAACCAATATGATGTGGCCAGTTTCTGAAGTTATTAAACACAATAATGAGACATCAAGGGTGTCAGGTGCCCAAGTGGAATATGAGATGTTGACTTTTGAACTTGTGTTGTGCCTCCTTAGAACATGGAACATGTAGGCCCAGGACAAAAAAGTTAACATTAGAGCAAGGTGGTTTATTGGAATGGAATGGAATGGAACTGGAAGGTCAAGGCCATTCCTACAGACAGAACTTAGATGTTCCATAAAACACTTGTCTAGTCTGATTTTAGTTTCAACAGTATAAAGGAGACCACGTTGTTGGCAGTGAATGCTGTAGATTAGGATGCAAGTAGTACAAGTGAAAAACTGCTTCATCTAGAAGGTGGGTTTGGGTCCTAGGACAGTGAGGAGGGAGCAGGCAAATTAGAAGGTGCTATGATGAGTGAGGAAGCATTTGAATGTTTAAGGAGCGGACGAGGGTGTCACAGAGGGACTACAGAAGTCTGATAGTGGCAAGGGAGAGATGAGTTTGGTTGTGGCAGCCAGCTGAGGTGCAGGAAATGTTGGAGAATGATCATTTTCAGTGCGGAGACTATTGGTTTGAAAAGTAAAGGTAGGGAGAATCCCCTCATTCTGGAATGAGGTGAAGGGGTGACTGCAGAATTGCAGGAAATAAGTCTGACAAGAGTAAAGGCCCTGCAGCCGCTAGAAGGGTGAATCCTTGGTTAAGGAAAAAGGTGATAGTGGAGGTAACCATGTGGGAGGTGGCATTATCAAAATAGGTGAGATGGAGAAACTCAGAATGGAAAGGAATCCTTGCAGGAAGCAGGGTATAAGAGTTGATATAACTCTGTGCCTTCCACTTATCTTGTATAATTAGTGTCCTGTTTATATTGCATTTTAGAAGAGGACCAATTCTCTCCCTTTCACATCTTACTTTACACCCATTTTTATTTTCTTACCCACCATTAACAGCCCCTTAGTATTTTTGCACTGGGACTTTACCTCGGTCAAAAGTATAACAAAAACCCATTTTTCAGAACAGTTTTGGTTCTGAAGAAGAGTCATCCCAAATTGAAAAAGTTATCTGTTTCTCCTTCCACAGATGCTGCTAGAACTACGGAGGTTCTCCAGCATTCTCTTTATTTGCTTCCTCCAAATCTGCTTAGTCTTTACAAGCTTTTGGCCAAACCAGATAAACAAGCACCTATTCAAAACAACCCAAGCAGATTTCACAATAAAACAAGCAGTTATCGTGAGTCATGTGATTTCTGGCAAGCCTTCAAAATATAAGCTCTCCAAAGCAGGATTAAGTAAAGGAATTTTCATAACAATCACTAAGATTGAGGCCCATTCAGTAAGCTATTCTTGAAACTTCCTTGTGTTCTTCGAGACCAATGGATTATAGGTCCAATCTGTTTCAAACCTCCAAATAATTGCAATCCCAATTCTCTATTTGCCCAACAGTGGCCACTGCTCCCATCTAATTGGCCAGCAATCCTCTAAGGTAAGACTTCTTTCCAAAACAGGAGCACAATTTCTCACCCTAAAACAATGAATGCTGTTCTCACCATTAAATATCTGCTTGGTAGCTGTTGGGCTTGTTAGTGGACTTCCCTGTTTTTTTTTGCCATGGAGCAGGGATCATGGTGCACTATAAAATCCAGCTAATTGTTTCTATATCAGCAAGCTTGGAATACTATAAACAAAGAAAAAGGTCCCATTTAATCACATTTTTCCTGAGTTTCCTCCTATCTAGTCATGCTCTATATGTCCTAATGCTTTATATGTTTGCTCTATATGTCCTTTAATATTAACCTGTTTCCTATAACTATGAAGTTTAATTTTCAAAAAATTTGATACAGCTATAATTTGAGACTTATTTTAGGGTCTGTTCTTAAATTTGCACCCTCTTTATATCTTGCTTACAAATGAATGCAGTCTATCTTACAACCTTATCTATTGTTTATCTTCAAAACATGCTGCAAGATTAACAAGGATGTTGCCAGGGTTGAAGGGTTTGAGCTATAGGGAGAGGCTGAATAGACTGGGGCTGTTTTTCCTGGACCGTTGGAGCTGAGGGGTGACGTTTGTTGAGGTTTATAAAATCGTGAGGGGCATACATAGGATAACTAGGTAAGTTGGATAGACCTCTTAAGGATAGTGGAATCAAGGGTTATGGGAATAAGGCGGGAATAAGGCAGGAACAAGATACTGATTGAGGATGATTAGCCATGATCATAATGAATGGTGGTGCTGGCTTGAAGGGCAGAATGGCCTACTCTTGCACCTATTGTCTATTATATTTTCCCTGGTGTGGAGGAGTCCAGAACTAGAGGGCATAGATTCAGGGCGAAGAGGAGAAAAATATAAAAGGGACACCTTTTTCATGCAGAGGGTGGTGCATGCATGGAATGAGCTGCCAGAGGAAGTGGTGGAGACTAGTACAATTGGAGCATTTAAAAGACATGTGGATGGGTATATGAATAGGAAGGAATTAGAGGGAAATGGGCCAAATAATGGCAAATGGAACTAGATTAAGTTAAGATAACTGGTCAGCATGGACAGTTGGACCAAAGGGTCTGTTTCCATGCTGTATATCCCCAAGATTCTAACTCCAGTGAAGAGAAATCCGAGCTGAGTATCACATTGTAACTGTAACCTCTTATTCCTGACATAAGTGTAAATGTATCTGTGCTATACTTGCTCCATTGCCTATGCATCCTTAATAATAACGTGCCCAAACTTGTATAATGTTCCATTTGTGGCCAAAATAAGGTTCTGTAAAAGTAGGACATTATTCCTTTGTGTTTTATGTTCTGTGACTCTAGATGTAATCCTAAGGATTCCATTTCTTGTGGCTTTGCTTGCATGCACTAGTAATATATGGCTCTAACACTAAGATCCCTTTTTACATCTGCATCTTTTTTTTCCTATTTTCAAAATGTTAAGTATCAGCATCTACTGCATGCCCATGTTCACGTTGAGAAATAGAAATATTTGATTATCTGGTGTTTCCTATCACAGTTGTGTTTATAGATATTTCTTGACTTTCATCATAACTATTTCTATTACTCTCAGTGCCATGTACAAAATAATTTGCTGCATAACAGATTGAGTTCAAGGGCTGGGTGGCCATGGTTTTGAAATGCCTATCTAACGTGCTTCCTATCACTCAAAAATAATAAATTATCCAATTGCTGAGGTTCAAGTTTTTAGAAGAACAGCTCCCTATAATTTGACTGAGCCCTGTTGTTTCCACAACTATGGCTACTGCCTTTCCAAGGCCAGATTAACAGTCTCTTGTCTCACCTTATTACTGCCTAAGTGGAAACCTTTACATTTAACTGTAATTTGTGAACAATAATTCACTTACAGCCAAAGTTAAAAATATGATGAAAGTTGTACTGGTGATTCAACAACAGAAGCATGTTAGATATTCTGTTCTATGACAGTTTTTTCAGTTTTCCAAATGGCTTTATTATTTTGATAATATCTGTTCAGTTAGTCTAATAGAAAAAAGGTACGCAACTTCTAAAATTATGTAAAACCTGGACTTCCTTTAAACTTGTAATGATAATAACAGATGTAAAACTGAAATCTTCAGCTGACAAATAATTCTATTATAATTTTGTGGCTGTCCTGAAGTTATTTTTCAAATTTCTGCTTTCATTTAGGTAAAAGTTAACCAGAGAACGGAGCGTTTTCCACTTTTAGAATCTACTGTAAGAATTTAAGTATTACCTCAATAGAAAATAGACTTAATCTGTTCAAAGACATTGCATTATTTAGATAATAAAGCACCTTCACACTTGCACTTCAACAGCTGAAAAAATTTTTGTTTTGATTTAATTGCAGGTAAATGCAGACAGTCTTAAGAGGGTGCCCTGCAAGAAAACCAAAGCTGTAGAGTAATATAAAGAAACTACCTACATCTTGATATACCAGAATGAACTCCAAGTCTATGTATTGTGTGTGATTGTAAGTTAGTGTAATTTTGTAGCTCTACTTTCTTGAAAAACGTGCTATTTTAATAAGATAAAGCTTTTGATTCTGATAATAAATGTAAATTAAAATTGAGAATGTATTTTTTTAATTCCTTGCTAAAATTGAGAATTATCATTTTTTTTTAAGATTGCAAATTCTTGACATTTCTTTTGTATTTGTGAATGCTAATCTGAGTTTAAATAGAAATAATCTGGGAGATAGAATTTTTGCTGGTTTAAAAAATCAAATCTGTTCTTGAGTCAAACTCCAGCCTCTTTTTAAAATTACAATCAGACTCCTATATTAATAGTCTAGTGATGGGAATTGTAAAAATAAAACTGGTGGCTAATATTAGATCTAGAGGTAATAAGATTTCCTTGGCAATATAAATTGTTACTGTGGCTTGGAGCCTTATGAGAAGGTATTGGTACTGTATAGTAATTTGTTTAAAATGATTTTTTCTGTCATGTCGCTATTGTAGATAATGTGTACTGTATTAGCATATGTTTTGTACAGAATATACACTGTGAACAAACTAGGCAAATGTTTACAAACTAACTACCTGAAGAGAATTCCTTTTATTTGTTTCATACGTTTCCATTTTTTTCAAAGCAGCATAGAAATTTGAAAGAATTTTTGCTTAATGTTGATCAATGCTTCACAATGACATTTCTATAATAGTTTATAGCTTTTTGACAAATGATGAACTTTCAGTACTTTTTGAGTAGGTGCACCATTTCAAAATATGTTTCAAAGTGACATCTTGAGTTTTATGCCCACTGTGCAACAATCTCCACCACAGGCAGAGAAAGGATGCAGGTCCTAGAACTTGCCCTAGGTGGAACAGGAATCAAACTCCATGTTGCCCAGAGTTATGGATAGTGATGGCAGAAACTCTAATTTAATGCCATCACATGACTGACCCAGAAATGTTTTCTATTTTTGCTGCCTGCCATTGTTTGGAAGGATTTTGAAAGTTGATGCTCAACCTGTTTGGCCACATTTTATGAATGTGCCTTCCTGGGTCATCATATCCCTGTACAAGAGCATAGAAAGCGTAAATCCAGAAAACTTCCATGAATGCTGTGATTTGGTGCATTTTTCTAAATTTATCCTCATTCACCTGGTACTGAGATCTTCACATTAAGATATGGCTGTAGAGCTTGTAATAATTTGCTACTCTCAGACCTACCTTTTGAACAGGTCAATTAAAATGCTTCCTAGTTAGGTTACTCCTATGCTTCATGTGGGCAGAATGGTAAGTGGGTCCCTGGCACTGCTTCCTCAAAGTGCCAGGGACCCAGGTTCAATTCCAGCCTTGGGTGACTGTGCAAACTCCACACAAACATTCTCCCTGTGCCTGTGTGGGTTTCCTCCGGGTGCTCTGGTTTCTTCCCACAATCCAAAGATGTGCAGATTAGGTGAACTGGCCATGCTAAATTGCCAATAGTGTTCAGGGATAGTAGAGTAGGTGCATTAGTCAGGGGTAAATATAGGGTAAGGGGAATGGGTTTGGGTGGATTACTCTTCGGAGAGTCAGTGTGGACATGTGGGGCCTGTTTCCACACTGTAGAGATTCTTTTTTTTTAAAAAAAAACCTCCATCCTCAGCTTTGTATGCTAAGAATCCAGTTCGAAACCATTATTTTTCTAGATCATTGAATAGTGACAGCAACATATTGTGGCATTTAAATTATATCTCTGGATGTCTCTAAACCTCCCAGAGTTCAGAGGTGTTGATCCAATTCAGCACAAACTCTTGAACTTAGATTAATATTGTTTAATAAAGTCTTCATCACTTGTAATGGAATAGATCCACCAAATCTGGAACAAACAGATTTCCACTTATGGCTGTTTATCTTTAATTAACAATTCATCATCTGTTTTATATTTTAAGAAGAAAATCAAAAGAATTCCCATTTTTTTAAATTGGCACTTTTGTTTGTCCAGCTAATTAATTACCTTCATAATCACACTTGTGTTCTATAAGTGAACTCATCCCTGATTTAAGGGCCTTCTTTTACCTATTTATACACTAATTATTCAACTTTGGATTCTCTGATTCTGTATCTTTGTATTTATTTGGCTGCTAGGATATTTGCTGATTGTTGTTCTGTTGTCAGAGCTTCATTAAATAGGTATACACCTACCTTTTTCTCGTTAAGTGAAAGAGTGCAAATGGAAGCTTTATAGGATGTGATATTCATTAGAAGGATATATTAAAATGCTATGCCATTGACTTAGACTGAAAGCATTTTTTAAGCCACTAAGAATAGTTAAATATATAACGAAAATCAATTTTGTTTTAATCGTAGATTCAGACATGATTTTTTTTTAAAAAAACCTAATTGATGCTAATCATTCTTTTGTTACAAAGTATTTACGACCATGCTTTACCCACCAAATCGTAATATCCAGAATTAGGGACCTGATGCTACATTTGAAGCTAATACATTTTTGTAAAGCACCACTGTAACTTCTTTGCTTTTGCACTCCATTCCTCCATTAAAGAAGCCCAGGATCCCACATGTCTTATTAACCACTTCCTCAAGCAGCACAACAATTTTGAAGGTTTGTGTACAGATAGATTCAGGTCCTTCTGTCATATGCCACTGTTTGAATTCAACATTAGATTTTATTGAAACAGAGTGACTCTTGAGTAGTCTTGATTGACTTTTATTTCTTCCAGGCCATGTAACCATTTTAAGATGAACAAGAATAAGCTCTGATCCCATTGCTGCATCAGAGCAACTTGGGATGACTCCTTCTCTGAATCTGTTCCCAATGCATTTGAGCTGGTAGCCTAGAGCATTATGCACCTGTGTGGTTTGATGTAAATGTGCAAATGACTTCGGTGAAGCCAATTAAATCATGTTTAACTGTATTTACCAACTTATTCAGTGTCCTATTATCATCATCTCAGCCCCTGAATTCCTTTTGGCAGTGTAATGTTACCAAATAGTGATTAACTTTCTTAAAGCTTCTGTGCTCACTCTCTAATTTTCAGGTTAAAGGTGCAATAACAGAAACAAAATGCTGGAGTAACACTCTAATCTGGCAGCATCCATTAGGAGAGGAGCAGAGTTAATGTTTTAAGTCCAAAGATGACTACAGAATTGTTCCAAAGATGAGTTTTTGGACTCGACATTAACTCTGTTTCTCTATCCACGGGTGCTGTCAGATCTGCTGAGTTTCTCCAGCACTTGTCTAAATAAAGGATGATTTGAGTATCCACTGCATTTTGCTTTTACTAAAAGGTGCAGCAAATTGTTACTATTCTCAGGTTTGTGTTGGAATCTGAGTCACTCTGAACCCTAATAAATTACTTACTTTTAAAAATGCATTTTGTCTATAGAATAGTTAAATTGTCACCAGTATGTTTGTTACCTGAAGATCCTCAAGTTTGTAAGTTTCGAACACTTCAGTGACCTGAATTTGAATGCAACAAGTTAATTCCATGTACTTGCATGTGGTGCTCCACCTAGTGGTGGTTGTGGCCACAAATGCAGCCTTTTAATTTGATGTGCTGTGATGGCAAGAGGTTAAACTTGTGCTCAGCACGTTTTGCTGCAGCATCGGTAGAGTAATATTTCGACTAGTTTTGTCTTGTTTAGAAGTCTTTATTGACTTTCGATTTCAGTTAAGCTTGTGATATCAAAAAGCCGTCCATACTTGGTAGCTATTCTATAGATTTCCGCATGTCTTCTCCTTTCTAGATGCTCAATTGCTAGCAGTGTTAAAGGTTAGCCTTAAAGTTCACGTTCCTATATAAATAGCTAATTAGTAGGCAATGGATTATATTCTATTTTTAAAAAATGGTTGTATATGTAAGGATGATAATTTACCTTATTTTGTGTGGAACACCTCTTCATTGTATTGTGAAGATGCCCAACTAGCCAGAATCCTAAATATTTGGTGCCTTTGACAAATTTCACTGAAAACAAATTGTTTTTTCTCTGTACAATTTTCTTGCAGTGTTTCCTTCAAAATAGCAGTAGCTGCACTTCATAAAGTACTTCGTTGTTTGAAAAGCCATGAGATCATGAAGATGCTTTACAAGTAAAAGTCAGTAAATTTTTTTCCTCCCAAGAAGCCATTTTGGTTGCTATTCTTTCTTAACTTTATCAAGGAAGTGTTTGCATTTCAGGCCCCTAAAGCAAACACCATTTTGTAGTTTCCCCAACATGCAAACATGTTCTTTCAGCTCTTAACCTAGGGTTCTAGTTGAACATAACATGAGAATTTAGTAAAAAAAATTATTTTGTGCCAGCTCATTGTTAAAATAGGTTAAGCTTTATACATTGTTTTAGCCTCTTTCAAATCAGAGTGGTTATTTTTACAACTAAAATATTTGTAACATAACTATTGAACATATTTTTAATTTTTAAAACTGTAAGATTGAAACTAGCTATTGAAAAATGTTCACAATATGTTAGCATTACTTTTAAATTCTGTTTTAGTCATGGGTAACATGTATGTGAAATTTTGTGCTGTCTACAAATGATTTCTGTAAACTTTTAATGCTCTGTTTGGCATTTGGAGGAATGTATTAAATTGAATACTTGGTTAATAAATCATATTTAAAACACTTCTAGCATTTGTGGCAATCTTGCATTTTTTCTTCTACCCTACAAATATCGAGTGTACTTGAGTCTGTGGATGCTGTATCAATTGTTGAAAATGCATTGAATCATGAATGATTGTGATGCAATCGCTGCTAGTTTAGAAAGTGATGATCTATGGTAGACTGTTAGAAAATTACTCTCATTGAAATAATTTAAATTGAGGTCATTATGGGTAACCATTCATCTGTTGTAAATGCTGCTATGTAGCAAGAAAAGCAAAAGATCTGTTATTGTTTTTAGTTGAATTGGATGGTGATTTGCCTTCCTTCACAATTGAAAGTCCTAAAATTTCATATTTTAATTTAGTATTAAGATGAAAAAAATCTACATGTTAAATAAAAAGAATCAACGCTGTGTGCTAAGTATATTGTGGTGAAAGTTCAGCTTTCAACTGTAATTGAAATTTCACTGGTTAGAGTACACTTCAAGTTTCTGCTAAATTTTCATAATCACAAAGGAAATTCTGCCATGCATCAATACATAGCCAAGTGGCCAATGATCTAAGCAACTAGTCCCAACATAAAATTGGCTAAACATTTCCTGAAAGGAAGGCCCGATGCAATGTAAAAAGGCATAGTTTACCAAGGGTTGAAAGCTAATGAGGACCACCACAGATCTGTTCTACATATGGAACAGAGATGTTCGACCTAAATGGGAGAGTTATGGCCTGAAAGCCATTAGAAGTAGTCAGCCAGAATAATAGGGAAAGACATAGTTTGTGTATTCCTCAGTATTGGACAGATTCCTAGGCAACTTGAATTAACCAAATTTTGTAAAGAGAATTAGTGCACCTAAGATGACCTGGCCTCACTTCATTGTTGTTGTGACCTCTGCCCTGTGATTCCATTGGCTGAAGGCAGAGAACACATCAAAGGGGTATAAGAAGGGAAACCTGGTAGCATTCCCTCAGTGAAGGAGGAGAAAGTGAGGACTGCAGATGCTAGAGACCAGAGTTGAAAAATATGGTGCTGGAAAAACACAGCGGGCCAGGCAGCATCCGAGGAGCAGGAGAATCGACGTTTCGGGCATAAGCCCTTCTTAGACTTAAGGGGCAACTTTTTCACGAAGAGTGATGCATGTATAGAACGAGCTGCCAGACATAATAGTGGAGGCTCATACAGTTACAACACTTAAAGTATCTGGCTGAGTACATGAATAGGAAAGATTTGGGGGATGTGGGCTAAATGCTGTCATATTAAACTACATTAATTTAAGATAGCTGGTCGGCATGGACGAGTTGGACCAAAAGATCTGTTTCCATGCTGTATATCTCTATAACTTGTGTGTCCTTGATTGTGAGTTCCTGAAAGTTAATGTACAAGTGCAGCAAATAGTTTGCAATGATATGTTGGCCTTTATTATAAGAGAATTCGAGTACAAAAGTAAAAATGTCTCACTGCAATTATTTAAAGCCTTGATGTGATTACACCTAAATTATTATGTATAGTTTTAGATGTTTCAGTTATGGAAAGATAAACTTGCTATAGAGGGAGTAGAAGAAAGTTTCATCAAACTAATTTTTGAGGTGGATGGATTGACCAACGAGGAGCAATTATGTAGACAAGGTCTATATTGTCTGGAGGTTAGAGGAATGAGAAGTGATTTCGTTCGAGCATACAGAATTCTTACAGGGCTTAATAGTGGAGGCTCAGGGGAAACTTACTCAAAGGACTGAAATGAGCATGAATTTTTGATTTGGTGTCTGGAATTCTCTGTCCCTGGAGATTCAGGCATATGTATTTTCAAAACTGAAATTTCTGAGCGTATTTCTGGAAAAAACAAGTATAGGTTTTGTTAAAGCTTTCCATCTTCCATGCATGAAAACAATTTGCAGGAAAAGCAATTGAAGGGGAAAACCAATGTGTATAGTGTGTGCGCAAATGTTGGTTTCCCCTATGAATTGCTATTTTTATGAATTAGCTTCAAGGAAAGTCTCTTTTTTTTTTATTAGCAATTCTCCAGTTCTGTACTACCAAGTTTCTTCAAATTCATTTTCTACAAATCATGGAAAATGGGGCTATTGCAAGAAAATGATGTTGAGGTAGAAGATAGACTGTGATTTTATTGAGTGGTGAAACAGGCCCAAAGGGCTGAATGACTTGCTTCTCCAAATTGCTTTGCTTTGTGCAATTGGTGGAATTTCTCAATTTTGACATGGCCACTTTTCTGTTGCCGTTTGTTTTGGGTGAACTGAATCTTGAGCCCTTGTAAAGATTGTGAGAAATACAAGCATAGCGATTTTTTTTTTTGAGTATAATTCTCCTACATTTTAATTTCCCAGATCCTTTGCATTGGTTAAAAATTGATATTACAATGACAATTCACTACAACCTTTCACCCATTCAAATGCATTGTTTCCAGTAATGATTTTCATTGATCCAGAATCCTCCTCATATGACTGAACATTTAAGCAGTAATAAGATCATAACCATATTTTAGTAGAGAAGATAAATACTTGAAGTGAGTATGTTTGTTTTTTTTTAAATTCCTTCAGCAATGTCTCATTCTAGTCCAAGTCTTGACAGTACAAATTTTCAACTGCACAACAATAGCCAGCCGTCAAAGCTTCTACAGGTGTATAAAATGGAAGGTTTGACTAAATCAAATGTTACAAGCAATGTCAGGAGAATTTATAATGCATTAAGAGATGGCAGTGAAGCTAAATTTATTACTTTATTCGTTTTCACAAAATAAGATACCACTCTAAGCAACTAGGTCCAATGAGAATTTGCAAGAAATTAGCATTAGCAAGAAGATTTGTGCTGGATAAATAAATGAGTTGAAAGTTGACAACTGTCCAGGATCTGATTGTCTACATCCCACAGTGCTGAAGGAAGTGGCATTCGAGATAGTCGAGGCATTGGTGATTATCTTGCAAAATTCTGCAGATTCTGGAATGATTCCTGTGGATTGGAAAGTAGTAAATTTCACCTTACTGTTGAAGAAAGGAGCAAAAGAGAAAATGGGGAGCTACTGACTTGTTAGTCTTGCATTAAGTAGTATAGGGAAAGTGCTGGAATCTACAATAAAAGACAAATAGATACTTGGTTGATAATGATCTGATTGGCAGAGTCAGCATGGATTTGTGAATGAGAAATTTTGATGAACTTGGAGTTTTTTTTTGAAGATGTTATTTACAAAAGTCATAAATAGAGTTAATGAATTTAGTGTACTTTGATTTTTGGGAGACTTTTCCTAGAGTCCTCACGGGACTGATCAGAAAGATTAAAACTCAAAAATAGTGGTTACTGTATTGTCATGCAGTAAGATTTGGCTAATAGACAGACAACAATGTAGGAGTAATAGGTTATTTTTAGATTGGCAGGATTGAACTAATGGGGTACCAGAAGAATCTGTATCTGGGACCTCAACTATCCGCAATAAATATCATGATTTGGAGTTGGGAACAAAATGTTGTATTTCCAATGTTGTATTTACGGATGATGGGCTAAGTAGGAGTATATGTCATGAGAATGATTTGAAGTAACTTCAGGGGGGATTTGAACAGACTTAGTGAGTGGGCAAGAGTATGGCAAATGAAATATAATGTGGAAATTATAAAGTTTATACTTTGATAGAAGTATGTGTGATGTATTTTTTAAATGGTAAGAGGTTGGGAAGTATAGATGCACAAAGAATAGTTAGGTGTCAATAAGTTATATAGATAAATAGAATGTTAGCCATTATTGCAAGAGAATTTGAGTACAAGAGTTATGAAGACTTTCTCCAATTGCAGAGGAGTTTGACTAGCTTGCACCTGGACTAGTGTGTGCAGTTTTAGTTTCCTTATCTCAGGACAGCTTTGCCATAGAAGGAGTGCAATGAAGTTTCACCAGACTTATTATCAGGATGGCAGGTCTGTGAAGAGAGTTTGGGAACTGGGCTTATATTCCCTAAGATTTCGAAGAATGAGAAATGCACTCAATGAAACCTACAAACTACATAAATGGAAAGAAAGAGTAGACACAAGTAAAGTATTTCCTTGGTTGGGGAGTCTAGAACCAGGATGCAATTTGTTTTTGAAAAGAGGGGGAAAGCCACTTGGGTCCAAGTTGAGTAGAAATTGTTTTACTCCGATGATTGTGAACCTTTTGGCATTTTCTACAACAGAGGGATGTGGAAGCTCAATGTTTGTTACGTATTTATGATTTCCAGTGGCGTACAGAGTTATGGGCATTATGTGAGTAAAAGGCAATGAAGCATTTGATCGGCCATAATTATATTGAATGTGGGTGCTGGCTCAATTGGCTTATTGTCTATTCTGATTCCTGTGTTCAAACTCTCCTTAATCTTTTAACTTTGTCATGCAATAAAGATGTATTTAAAGTTATTAAAATGTTAAATATACTACTGTCTCAACAATTATATATACAACATGAATGAAAAAAATGACCTAAGCTTAGTGAAACATAATTTTAATGTTTGCATAATTCTAAGTGTTGCTGTGTAGTAATTACACTGGTTATTACAATTGAAATATAATTATAGTAATTGTATCTTAAAGCCAAAACTCCCATTTATATAGATTTAAAAAAACCCACTGATTTTAATATTTGAGCTCTTAATAAAACTAAAAATGTTTGTAAATTGAACAAGTAATAAATTAATATTTTTATCGTGTGAACCACAATTGGATTATTTTGCTGATTCAAGCAAAATTCTACCTAGCACATGAAATACCAAAGGTTTATACTAATAACATACTCTGATCATATGCTTCCAAGTCATTTTCACTTTTAAAAATAAAACAGCAGCATGGCTATGGATAATTTACCTTGACCCAAGCTGGCAGCTGAGTTTCAGGTTTCATTCTGTGATTTCTGCACAAAGGATTAATCATGTCTGAAAGTACTTCTGGAAAATTCTTAAAATGTAATTGTTCATGGGGAAGGTGCCTCCCTTGAAAGGATGTATCAAGATGACTGCGTAAATTTCACACACCTCGTTTTTGGGAAGATGCAGGAATTAATAAATGGCATCCCAGCTTGAAAGTTCACAGTGGGAGTTGTAAAGAAACCAGTCAAATTGTACATACATGTACAAGACCACCATCTAATCTTATTTGTATAGCAATTATCCTGAGCAGCCAGTAAAGATATTCATCATGTGACTTAAACTGGCTGCAGATAATGAATTTTACTATTCAAAGGACTAGACAAAGAAAAATTGTTCTGGAAGCCAACAAGAGAGACAATTACTCTACCCAATAAAAGTCCTGTTTAACAACCAGTCAACTCGGGCAGTGCGAGAGGAATTACTTTTATGAGGCCTACACTGTGCACATGTTGACTCAATCTGAATGTGAGTTGCATTTGTATTCTATTAATAATCCAGCTGCATGTTTCATTTTCTAGAACTCAAGAAAGGAGTGCGTCCATTGTGTTTACATTCTATGTTGCATGAATAAATATTTATCTTCTGATTTAACTAACTTACCAAAAGCCAGGTTAATGTTTAGTGCGGAAAATCACAACACTCAAGTGATTAAAACATTCCGTCAAACAAATAGTTGATTGCCGAAAAGCAAGACCTGAGGAGAATGTTGCTCTGACTGTGAAAAGAAACTTGAAAGTGATCTATAGTATTTAAAAGGAAAGTGCTTTTATCATATGCCATGTATAATAGGCTGTCAGCTTTGAGTCTGTCTAAACTGTAACATAGATATGAGTGAATAGCATTTGTAAGTACTCCTAACTCATAATCTGCACTCCTGAACACAGCACTTTCAATGGAAAGCATTTCATGGTGGGAAGGCAGAAGACTACTATCACCCACTGAAGGCAGATTTGTAAGGAGCCTTTATGTGTAATTCTACTGTGCAAACTATGCTGTCCATGTGACAACAGGCAATTAGCACAGTACAAGAAGGATATAATTAGGAGATTCACCCTAAAAGCATTGCATAATCATTTTAAATCTAATGTTTTCATTTCAAATCAGTGTATTCATAGATAAAAGGATTTTAACTTTAACCCCACTTCCTTGCCTGTGTTGTAATCCTTGACACCCTTTGTTAATTAAAAATCTGTCAAAGTCAGCCTTGATATTTTCAATTACCCCACCTCCCACGCTGGAGAAGAGAATCCCAAAGACAAATGACAGTTAGCAAAGAAACTCCTTTTCCTCTCCACTTTCAAGGGGACCCCCTGATTAAAAACTGTACCCTGGAGTTCTAGATTTCCCCATAGGAGAAAACTTCCTCCAAGCATCTATTTAGTTAAGCTTCCCTCAAAGCATTTTATGTTTCAATAAGATAGCATTCACTTTTCTAAACATGATTGAGTGTGCATCAACTTGTTCAACCTTTCCTCATAAAACCCATTTATTCGGCAAATCAGCCTAGTGACCCAAATCTGAATTGCTTCTCCATACAACCATATTCTTTCTTAGGTTACAAGAGCAAACTGTATACAATTCTCTTAGTGTGGTCTCACCAAGTTCTTATACAGTTCTTACAAAACTTCCATGCTCTTCTATTTTATCTCCTTATCTCAAGATCAATGTAGCAACTTCAGATAAAAGGATCCTCTGTACTATAGAATTCTGCAGCCTTAATGTGAATAATATTTTCTATTCTTCCTGCCATAGTGAGCAATGACATATTATCCTCCATCTGCAAAATGATTGTTCACTCACTTAACGTATGTGTAAACATTTGCAGTTTGTTTGTATCCTACTCATAATGTGCTTTCCTATGTATCTTTGTATCATTAGTGAATTTATTCTATAGTTTGTCTCTTCATCCAAAACAAAATCCTGGGCCTCCCTCCTTAATAGCCCTATGAGACTGCAGCAGTTCAGAAGACAGCTTATTGCCAACTTCTCAAGAGCAGTTAGGGATGGGCAATGAATGCTGGCTTAGCCAGTGATGATCTCGTTCCATGAGTGAATAAAAAAAAGATAATAAATAAGCGAGGCCCTAACACTGATGATCCTTGTGGTACCTCCAAAAGCTATGCAATCTCTTACGTAAAAGTTCGAACTCTCGGGAGTTGGAAACACTGACGGCAGTGCTTGAGACTTAAACCTCACTATCCCAGCACTATTTCCATGTAAGAGGCTGAACAGTAAAGAGTTGCCAGAAAAAAAGCAGTAATTTAGAGGTGAAGTTTGGCATTGCCCTCCAATCACCCACCTTTCTTCAGCACAACCCAAAACCAGGCTATGTTGATCAGGCTAATTGAAACTTAAATAGGAAAGAAAGGAATGTTTAACTAATAAGCAAAATTTATTTGATGAATTTTGAAGAAATCAACAATAATTGCAGATAAAAAATATCAGTTCTCTTTTTGATAATTCAGAAGTTGTTATGACATTGATGCTTATGAGATTGACATTGTAAGACGTGTTCACTTCACTTTGTCTCATTATGTAGATTGACAGATCTGGTTGGTTCCATATTTAGTCTTTGGCAATGGCTTTTTCTACCACATGCCTTCCAAAATTGATTGAAAAGTAGGCATTTCCTTTGGAAAATACAGAAGGCCATGCCTTCGATATATTTTGTTAGCTTTGAGTGTTCTAGTGATTGTATCAACTATTAAGCTTGTACTTAGAACCTGTAAACATCAACCCATGAGGATAACTTCTGAAACAAAAACAAAAAAACAAAGTTCAGGAAAATCTCAAGAGATCTGGCAGCAGCTGTAGAGACAGAAGCAGAGCTAATATTTTGCCCAGTGACCCTTTATCAGAACAGGATTACTTATAACTAATAACCAAACTTCAGTATTCTGTTCATGCTGTCTTCGGCTTGTCTTGCAAATCTTCTATGGGAGTGGATGTAATCATTATCAATTTAGTTTGCTAGTTCTCCATCTAAAAACAAATCACTTACTGAGCCCTTCTCTCTGCCTCTGTTCACAAATTGGTCTCTGGATTCTATAGGCTTCTCTTTAAACTACATGTATTCTAGTCAAGAATCTGTCCCTGAATTACTTTTCAAATGTGATCCATATCTTTTAGGGTTCCTTTAACTGTTTAGCTGTTATTCTTGATGTGTTAGATCTGTGTAAACCTTCATTCCTAATTGCTAAGCAATGCTTGTTTTTTTCTGCATCAGACAAACCTGACTCTAGAATCCATAATTCAAAATGTTGTTTAAACATTTTACATTCTGTTAGGAAATGCACTGTGTCCCAATTTAAACTGGGGAATTTTGTGGACGTTTTAACAATATGCCTTTGACCTTGCTTCCCTCCCTATTGATTTGACATACACCCTGATAACTAGCTGACCTGGCCTCATGATATGAATTTATCTGCTTATGAATGAGCTGTGTTTTCAATATTCTTCACTGTCATGAACTAAGTCATCAAGGGTTGTCTCGTGCACTTCAATGTAGTTTAAGATTGTGAGCCATTTGTTTTGTAAAGAGATTAATTTGCTTGCTGACTGCTCAAACATGGTAGGCTTTACCGACGCACTATTTTCCACTTTAGTTCACCATGTTATATTAATGATGATGGTCAAATAATCAATCACTTGTTGGAGATGGTTTAACTCCGTTGTCTCATTCATGTAAAACAGTAAAACATATTATAAGTTGCAAAGCTGACATAATAGCAACCCAGCTGGTATTGTCATTATGCAGCTCGCAAACGCACTGGATTAACTGTCAAATAGGATTGCAGTATGGTACATGCACTTCAGATAGAGTCCTTAAAGACAAATTCTCTTAAAGGGAAGTTACGCATACACATTCTATCATTCGTGCTATTTAAAAATATGCAACTTTCAGTTTATTTTACTTCTACAGACTGAATTGAAGTACTGTGTAGTTAGAGTTTAGAAAATGCAGGTATTTCTCCACTAACACCGTAGTTGTGTTCCAGCAAAATCTTGCTTAACAGAAAATCACTTAATAGAAACAATGGGGCCTATGGGGAAAGTGGGGTTTGGAACAGGCCAGCAAAAAATATCATAATGATCGCTCAAAAATCACCCAAAAGTTTAACACAAAGTTTAGCACAGCCTGAATGAATGTTGAAACCATATTTATTAATGAAATAAAAGTAAATTTAAACAGTACATTTAAAAAATATAAGAAAGCTGCTGTCTGTGCAGTACAGAGGAGCCTCGATTATCCAGCATTCGATTATCCGAATTTTGGATCATCCAAACAAGATCACAAGATCCCAATGCTTGGCTAAACTATGTTATCCGACATTCGATTAGCCGAACGAAATACTCCCTGTCCGTGGCCTTTGGATAATCGAGGTTCCTCTGTACCTCTGACAGCTGCTGTGTCGGTCAGGCGCATGTGCAGAACAAAGCGCACGAGCCGATACCTACTGGAATTGCACTATTGCCAACGAAGGTAAGTGTTCTCAAAAATACTGTACCCTAATTGTTCAGTGACATTATAGCCAAATCGCATTGCTGAAATGCGTGTTATCCCATGAACTACCTGTGTTTTAGATTCATAAGAGAATGTCATTGGAGTTCAAAGAAGCCGAAGCAGTTGGAAGGCCTGCCAGCAGAAATATCATCATCCCTGTCTCTCAATTTGAGGATCAGATCTTCATCTGAGATAAGTTAACTCAGAGATGCAGTTTCTGTCAGGGGTCATCATGTGACTGAACGGGTCAGTTCTCAATCCACAGATCTTTCAGATGGAGTTTAATTTAGATAAATGCCAGGTGCTGCATTTTGGAAAAGCAAATCAGAGCAGGACTTATACGCTTAATGGTAAGATCTGAGGAGTGTTGCTGAACAAAGAGATCTTGGAGTGCAGGTTCATAGCTCCTTGAAAGTAGAGTTGCAAGTAGATAGGATGGTGAAGAAGATGTTTGGTATGCTTTCCTTCATTGGTCAGAGCATTGAATATAGGAGTTAGGAGGTCATTGTTGCGGCTGTACAGGACATTGGTTAGGCCACTTTTGGAATATTGCGTGCAATTCTGGTCTCCTTCCTATTGGAAGGATGTTGTGAAACTTGAAAGGGTTCAGAGAATATTTACAAGAAAGTTGCCAGGGTTGGAGATTTTTGAGCTGTAAGGAGAAGCTGAATACGCAGGGGACATTTTTCCTGGAGTGTCAGAGGCTGAGGGGTGACCTCATAAAGGTTTATAAAATCATGAGGGGCATGGATAAGATAAATAAACAATGTCTTTTCCTTGGGCTAGGGGAGTCTAAAACTGGAGGGCATAAGTTTAGGGTGAGAAGCGAAAGATATAAAAGGGACCTAAGGAACAACTGTTTGACACAGAAGTGGTACGTGTATGGAATGAGCTGCCAGAGGAAGTGGTTCAGGTTGGTACAATTACAGCGTTTAAAAGACATCTAGATGGGGATATGTGGGAGAAGATCTACTTCACTGTCCACCACAGCATGGACAGAAAGAACATAAGGAACCATGTCTGCCTAAGCCACTACAGAAACAACCCGGAGTGCGTGAGCCTTGTCTAGACTGGCTAACTACCAAACAGGTGATGACTCAATCCACTTCTAGACTGGGGAATACACTTCCTGAGACAGCCTGACAATAGAATTCCTAGTCCTCAGAAAGCACAATTACTCCTGAAGCCCTAAGGGCAGCCTCACTCCTGACACATACTGGGACAGGTCGATCAAAGGTTCTCTTCCTCGAGCAATGGGCACAGGCAGTTTTATAGGGGTACAGTAATATGGTGGGAATTACAGTATAATCAAGAGGACAACCAGCCATCTGGTAGCAGCAATCAGTCCGTGATTGAGTTAGGGAATTCTGATCCTCTGTGAGAGGGTGCTCAAACTGAAAGGCACCAATGTACCTCACTTGTGGACTAACCACAATGGAAACCCATTGATGCCAGGATAAGAAACTTTAGCACCTACTCTCACAGTGGATTGGAATCTCCTGACTCAATCATGGACTGATTGCAGCTACCAGACAGCTGTTCGATGAAGTGAACCCTTGATCTACCTATATAGATTGTCCGTTCTGTGTCAGCCTAGTCAATTTCTAGGAAGGGTTTAGAGGGATATGGGCCGAGTGCTGGCAAATGGGACTAGATTAGGTTAGGATATCTGGTCAGCATGGATGTGTTGGACAAAGGGTCTGTTTCCGTGCTATGCATCTCTGTGACTCTATGACATTGGGTAGGATGTTCCATAAAGTATTGGGATCCAGTGTGCAGTATTCGCTTTTTTTTCCTTTCTTCCCTATTGCAGCTCAGCCTCGTCATTAAGGCATATGACTCGAAGCATGATGCATCTTAATGAATAAATTGTTGCCATTTTGAACAATTGGTGGCACACTCCTCCCAGTCAATGTCAATGTTGCCACATTTCATGAAGAGCTTCAAAGCGTTTGTGTAGCATTTTCTTTGGAACTCTAGCTGTTTGAGAGTTGAACATCAGGACCTGGCAGGGGAGTCACTTTTCAGCCGTATGGGCTCCTCTAAAGGTCCGAGGAACCTACCGGTTCTCTGCTACGCTTTGTACTATGTACAATCTTTTCCTTAATGTCAGTGAATGATTGCAGATTATTGCATGATGTCCCTGCCTTTGTTGAAAAGCTATAGTTCTGTGGAATCTGTAAAATTTGTCAACTTTGGAGTATCGGAATGCTGGGCCTGAGTCCTGATTGCTAATAGCTGACTAAAGTGAACTGAAATATCACAAGTTTTCAGTTTCAACCATAAAAATGTCAGAAATAGAAGCAATAGTAGATGATATGTCACTTCAAGCCAATTTCATATTTCAGTATGTTCATGCCTGATCATCGATGCCTACTCAATCTCATTTCATTGTGTACTCAGTGACCTTGACCACCCATGCAAGAAAATTAAACTTTTTTTCCAGCAATTCAGCCAGGTTCTTGAGGTCAGACTCTGGGGATTGACTTCCCTGGACATATGCTCTCACTTTCCCTTTACGGAATGTGCCTTGAGGGCATCCAGATGCCCTGTGGAAACGTTATCTCTCTCCTCTTTTTGACCTCCATCACTAAGGTTTACAGTGCAGCATCCAAGAACCTGGGAGCCCCCTATGTGTTTGGCTGCTAATTTATCATTCTTCTTCCTTCTACCAAAGCCTTCCTAAGACAGCAGCTGCCTTGGCCCATATACAGCTTCCTTTTAAAAGGCGAAGGTTGGTTTTAAGAAGTTCAGACTGATTATGTATTATGTGAGCTATTCATATGCTTGGGTCCTCTACTGAGAACAAAGCCAGTGAGCAAAATGATCCTCAACCAAAAATGAACTTAATCAAATGTTTTCCAAAATTGTTTTAAGAAAATAAAAAATATTACTGTAACATAAGTGAAATAGAATCCCTAGAGCATGGAAACAGGCCCTTCAGCCCAACAAGTCCACACCAAGTCTACTTCATAGAGTATCCGACCCAAATCCATTCCCCTGTGCTATTACTCCACATTACACTTGACGAATGCACCTAACCTACACATCCCTTAACACTATGGGCAATTTCGCTTGGCTAATCCACCTAACCTGCACATTTTTGGATTGTGGGAGGAAACCCACGCATACATGGGGAGAATGTGCAAACTCCACACAGACAGTTGCCTGAGGTGGAATCAAACCTGGGGCCCTGGCGCTGTGAGGCAGCAGTGCTAACCACTGGATCACTGTGCCGGTGATTGTAATAAGATTAATAGGAGAAGTAGATGTAGACCATTCAGCCCATTGAGTCTATTTTACTCTTCAATGAGATCATGACTTATCTGATAATCCTTAACTCCTATTTCCTGCTTTTTCTACATAATCCTTGATTCCCTTACTGATCTAAAATCTACCTCAGGCTTGAATATCCTTAACAAACCAACCTCCATATCCCTCTGTTGTAAAGAATTTCATAAATTCACTACACTCTGAGAGGAGCAATTCTTCCTCATCTCTGTCTTAAATGGGTGACCCCATTATTCTGAGATTATGCCCTCTGGTCCTAACCTCTGTCACAGTTGGGAGTAAACTTTCCACATCTACCCTGTCAAATTATCTGAGAATCTCATATGTTTCAATAAGGTCACCTCTTATTCTTCTAAATTCCAATGAGAACCGGCCTGACCTACTCAACCTCTCCTTATAAAATAGTCCCTCCATACTCAGGACCAGCCTAGCGATCTTTCTCTGTACTGCATCAATTGCCAATATATTTTACCTCAGATAAATACTGTTCACAGTATTTATGTTTACTATTTCTAAATGCCATATTGGTTGAGGTCAGTTCTTAGATCATGTCAACTGACAAGTAAACTTCAATTTCTTTTCAGATGAAGTAAGGTAACCACGGCTGTCTATACTTAAGAGCAATCTAAGTGGTCAATTCATGGCAAAAATCAATGCAGTTCACTGATAGATGCACTAATAATTCATTAACTTTGTCTGTTGGAATTTCCACTGGTAAGTTTTATAGAAGTCCCAGGTTTTGGTAATAAATTTCTTATGTTATTATTTATTTGTTTTAAACAATTTAATAACAAAAACAATCTTGCATACATTGCTCATCTGGATTGTTCTGAGAAGGCTGTTTTGAGCTGTTTCCTTTACAACTAAGTGAATTTTTGGCAACATCAGTGGAAGTTAAGTGTAAGAGTCACATTTAGGTCAATCCCTGTGGAAGTAACAGAATTATTTCCTTGAAAGACATTAATGATCCAGTTAAGTATTTCCAACAATTTGGATTTTTTTCACGAGTATTTTTCTGGTAATAAGATTTGCAATCATATCTGACTAATCCAATTGAAATTTTCATCAAATATGATGGCTATGAAAGTTTCTATAGATAGTGTCTCTATGGATTTCAGAAAACATCTGATAATATTCTGCACAAGATATCATTAACAAGAATCAAATCAGAGGTAATCTTGTGACGTAGATTAGTAATTGATTGAAAAATAGGAGAGTGATTCACTGATTGATTGGGTATGACAATTACTGTTCCTCAGGGATGAGTACTAGCCCCTCAGCATTTCACAATTTATATTAATGACTTGCATGAGAGAATAGAGAGCTGTATGTTCAAGTTTGTAGGTCATACAAACTCAGTAGTGGATGGCCACTGAAATATACAACAGGACAGAGACTAAGTAAGTAGGCAACATAAATGGAGTTCTTTATAGAAAACTATAGTCATCTGTGAAAGACTAATTAGAATACTGTCTTAATGATGAAAGATTAGGACTAAATAGATTTGGGTTTCTATGTACACAGATATAAAAAGTAACTTGATAATGAAATATTGACACTACCAAAAGGCATGAAATATAATAATGAGAAATGATGTTTCAGTTAAATAGAGCATGGGTCTGGAGCACTCTGGTGAGATGTGGGGACCAGATCATGCAAAAGATAGATTGATATTGCTGGAGTATGGAGGATATTCACCAGAATGACACAAGTGCCTAAATATTTAAATTTGGAAGATAGATTGCATCATGTTACTTTATCCTCTTTAGAGTTTAAATGAATAAGCAGTAAGACAAAAATAAGCAATTACTAAAAAGGAATAAGGAGGAGAAAATTAGAATAAAAGAGGAAGCTAGCTAGAAATGTAAAAACAGCTATTAAGAGTCTCCATAATTATTTAAAGGTACAAGTTAATGAGTGTTGAATCTAAAGCAAGTGTGTGTGTGGAATTAATAATATACAAGTAAGAAATGACAGATGAATTAAACAAGTATTTTGCATTGGTCTTTTCAGTAGAGATACAAGAAATATCTTTTGAAATAGCTGGAAATAAGGAAATGGAAGGAATGGAGAAACTAAAGAAAATTATCATCAGAAAATTGAAACTGAATTAATTGTTGAAGCCATTGGCTGACAAGTCATTGGATGAACTTGATGATAAGATCCTAAATGAAGACGTTAATGAGATAATTGATGCATTGGTTTTAATTCTCCAAAACATCCTAGATTTTGGGAAGGTTCCAAAGATTGGAAAATAGGAAATGTAACTCCTTTATGTAAAAAGGGAGAGAGACAGAAAACAGACCTGTTAGTTTGATGTCTGTCATCGAGAAAGTGTTTGACGCTATTGTGAAAAACGTTTATAGCAGAGCACTTAAGAAAAATTTCAAGTAACCAGATCCAGTCAGTGTGGTTTTGTGAAAGGGAAATCATGTTCAGCCGGTTTATTGGAGTTTTTAGATTAGATTACCAAAGTATGAACACAGGCCCTTTGGCCCAATACTGACCTTCCAAAGAGTAGCCCTCCCAGACCCATTCCCCTACGTGATAATTACCCCTGACTAATGCACCTAACATTATGGGACAATTTAGCAAGGCCAATTCACCTGACCTGCACATCTTTGGATTGTGGAAGGAAACCCACACAGACACAGGGAGAACATGCAAACTCCATACAGACAGTCACCCAAGGCAGGAATCGAACCGAGGTCCCTGGTGTGTGAGGCAGCAGTGCTAACCACTGAGCCACCCTGCAGACCTTAGTTCAAGCTCAGTCAACCTCTTTTCATAAGACAAGCCCTCCAGTCCAGACAGCATCCTGGTAAACCTTCTTTGCACCCTCTCCAAAGCCTCTGTATCTTTCCTATAATGGGGTGACCAGAACTGGACACAATATTCCAAGTGTGATCTCACCAGGTGTAGAGAATAACATATTTGCATGGAGAAAATGACTAACAAGCTGGAAGCAGTTTATGGAATATTTTCTAGAATTTCTTGAAAAATTGATTGAAGAACATAAGATTCTGAGGGGTCTTGATAGGAAAGGATGTTCCTTTTATGGAAGAATCTAGAACTAGTGGTCACTGTTTAAGAATTAGGAGTGCCCAGTTAAACCAGACACGAGGAGATTTTCTTTTTCTCACACTAAGGTACAGAACATTAAAAACGGGAGATGCCCTTCGGAAGTGTAGTCAGTGAAGGGGATGCTTAAAAAGAAATCAGGAGAGAAAAGAGAGGCCGTGAAATATCTCTGGCAGATAGAATTAATGAAAACTCTAAGATATTTTATAAGTTTAATATGAGGAAGAAGGTTACCAGGAAAAGAGTGGGGCCTTTTAGAAACCAAAGGAGCAATTTATAGATGGAGCCAGACAGCATGAGTAAGGTCTTAAATTATTATTTCTCATCTGTATTCACAAAGGAGAAAGACATTGTAGCTAGAACTTTCACTTGGGTTGGTGAGGTTCTAGAACATGTTAAGATTGATAAGCAGGAGGTATTAGATGTTTTGATAGGCATAAAGGTGCATAAATCTCCAGGGCCTGATGAGATGTAGCCTCAGTTGCTATGGGAGGCAAGGAGGAGATTGCTAGACCCCTGCCAGAGGTAGTCCATAGGTAAAGTGACAGACGCCTGCAGGATAGATAATGTGGTTCCCTGTTCAAGAAGGACAGCAGGGGTAAGCCAGGTAATTATAGGCCAGTTAGTCTGACATCAGTGGTAGAGAGATTATTGGAAAATACTCTTTAGGATATGGTTAATCAGTACTAGGAAAAGCAGGGATTGAATAGGGATAGTCAGGATGGATTTGTCAGAGGGAGATTTATCTGACTAATTGAGTTTTTCAAAAAGCTGACTAAGTATATTGATCAGAATAGTGCAGTTGATATGGTTTAAATGGACTTCAGTAAAGCCTTTGACAAGGTCTCACGTGGAAGGCTGGTCCAAAAGATAAGAGCTCATGAGATCCAAGGCAAGTTGGGAAAGTGGATCCAAAATTTGGTTGCAAACAAGGTGGCATGGTGGCTCAGTGGTTAGCACTACTGCCTCACAATGCCAGGGACCTGGATTCAATTCCCACCTTGGACAATTGTGTGGAGTTTGCATATTCGCCCTGTTCCTGCATGGTTCCCTCCCACAATCCAAAGATGTGCAGGTCAGGTGAATTGGCCATGCTAAATTGCCCATAATGTTAGGTGTATTAGTCAGGAGTAAATAAAGAGTTGGGGGGGTTACTCTTTGGAGGGTTGGTGTGGACTTGAAGGGCCAAATGGCCTGTTTCCATACTGTAGGAAATCTAATCTAATAAATAGGAGTCAAAGGGTGAAGGTGGAAAGTTGTTTTTGTGATTAGAAGCCTGTGACCAGTGATACATCAGAGGATTTGGTGCTGGGGCCCTTGCTGTTTATAATGTACATTAACAGCTTGAATGTGAATGTTGAAGGTAAAATTAGGAAGTTTTCAGACGATATGAAAATGGGTGATGGTGATGATTGTGAGGAGTCTAATATTGATCAGCTGTTAAATTAGGTAGAGCAATGGCAAATGGAGTTTAATCCTCATAAGTACAAGATGATGCATTTTGGGAGGTGTAATAAAGGAAAGATTTACACAATGAATTCACTGAGGAGCAAAGGGATCTTGGTATACAAGTCCACAGATCCCTGAAGGTGTCAGCAAAGGAAGACAGCATGCCTTCATTAGACTGGATGTAGAATATTGGAATAGGGAAATATTGTTGCAATTTTACAGCCCATTGGTTAAACCACAGATGGAATACTGCATGCAGTTACCGTCGCCACACTATCGGAAGGATGTGAATCTGCTGGAGAGGGTGCTTACAATTAGCCATAGTACTCCAACTGAGACCTATCTAGATTTTTAAATAAAGGATTAATTCGCACAACTTGCATTCTTTTGTGTTCTAACCTCTACTCTAAAGACAAAAAAACTTGTACATCTTGATGTATGATTATTTCATTCTATTTAGAAAGCCTGTCCAATTTAATGTTAACATTAGATTAAATAAGAAGAGGCAGAGCTTATTTTCTGCTTGAGCAAGTTAAGAATTTAGTACTCTTTAATCATGGACAATAGAGAAAGCTGAACATGTTCAACAGATTAATATCAAATCCATCATAATGCTACGATTTATTAATGTGCCTACATGCATGATTGGGATTGCAGTATTACTGAAGAATTAAAAAAAAGGAAATATTATTCAGAATGACAATGGGATAGGTTCATTATATCAACTGGATATATCCTTTTTTTGGAGCCGCAAGAAAAGTAGTCAGAAATTCTGTAGCCAGATGATAAAGCAAAAGATTTTTTAAAATGAAAGCAAAGAATGAATATCAACATGAAAAGTGTTTGAATGTATTATATTGTGCTAAACGTAACTTGCACTCATGATGCAGATGAAAGCCATATTTGAAATGCTTGCTTTCATTGTTATGAATTCAGTAAGGAAAACTCTGTCTGTAAATATTCAAATACTGGGCAGAATGCTTTTCCCAGCCTGCTAATGCCTGTACGCTCTTCTCATAGTTACCATGAGAACCTGGTCACTCTAACAAAAACTGAAATAAAGTGATGACTCAGAGCACATATGAAAGCCAACCAAAACAATTAAATCAGCTTAAAGCCATCTTCTGTGACCTATCTGATGGATCCAATTACTTTCAGTCATATTTACATTTTTACTGTTTGGTGACATTTTGTAGCTGATTCATGAAAAGGAATCTCACACATGATATCTGCTCAATGTTGCCAACTTTAGTTAAGTCAGAACAAATTCATACTGGATGAAATAGCTCAGTTACAGTCCATATGGCTACCGTCAATCTATTAGCTGAGCAATGTGTTCATATTTCACCTTCCACTATCTTAATTAATGTATCTGATTGCACTGTGTGTTTTCACCTTCTACTGTCAACTACCTAGCCTGGGGTTAGGTCTCTATAATAAGTATTATTAGGAGGATGGTTTGAATGGCATTGATCTGGTCAATAATTTCTTTGCCTCTAAGATTTGAAATGTCAATAAGTTATATTTAACCTTGAAGGCTGCTTCTCTCGGCTGGAATCAAGCCCAGGTCCCAGGCACTGTGAGGCAGCAATGCTAACCAGTGAGCCACTGTGTCACCCATAGGCCAATGTAAATAAATTACTCCATACTTATTCTTCAAAACTTCACAAGTTCAAAAAGAAATTCCACCATTGCCAGATCCAGTTCACAAATCCCACACACCATTTAACCCTCCACCCTTCAGACAGATACACTGTTCTCCTTCTTCCTTGGCAAATGAATGTAGCCCATGTTTTCCCATCTACCATAATTGAAGTAATACATTTATTCCCTTCTTCAACAATGATCCCCTGTGCTTACCATTTGATTAGTGTCTTCTCAATCCCACAGAAGTGGTTTTGGAGGCAGGATGAGAATAAATGTTGAAAATACTTTGTCAGGATGTTTTCCTGATAAGTTTCTGCCTCTGAACAGCCTGCTTGATTGGCATCACTTCATCAAGCATCCACTCCCTCTTCCATTCAATCACAGCAGGGTGTGCTATCCACAAGATGTCCACAGAAATCCATCAAAGATCTTTAGACAGCACCTTCCAAACCCACAACCACTTCGATCTAGAAGGACAAGGGCAGCAAATACATGGGAACACCACCACTTGCAAGTTCCCCTCCAAGCCACTCCTTGGAAATATATTGCCCTTCCTTCACTGTCATTGTGTCAAAATCCTGGAATTCCCTTTCTTAGGTTATTGTGGGTCAACTCACAGCAGACGGACTGCAGCAGTTGAAGAGGGCAAGCAGGGATGGGGAACACATACAGGCCAGCCAGCAAGATCCACAACACATGAGTGAATACTTTATTTTTAAATCAGGGAAGACATCGGTACTTGACAGTGGTCGGTGCATGAGAGGAGAGAGAGGGGGAAAGATCAAAATGTTTGATTAGCTTAAGTTTCTGGAGATTTGAGGATAAAATATTAGATATAGTCAGGTTTGAAGGTGACAATTGATTACATCAATAATGCAGAAGCAGATGAACAGGTATATGGAAGGAGCAGTGTAATTCTATAGTATCCATGGCGGAGTGCATATGGGAATGCACTTGTGATAGCTTATCCCATACTGAGGACCATTGTAGTAAATGATAGTGTGTGGACAAGAAAGACTAATGAGGCTCTCCTGAAGTAATGAAAATGTGGATGGAAAAGTCATTAACATTAATGTCTGGCTATGGTCAAAAACCAAAGGAAGCAAGTAAATAGTACAAGACAGGCACTCTTCTCTATTTTACTACTTTCCATTCTTTCTCTTCTCAAGAACTGACTCACGTCTCTTATGCTTATCATATGTTTTGGTCTTATTTAGCATAGTTCTGTCTCCCTACTCTTCCATTTAGTTGTATTATCTCATTTCCTTTTGTATCCCTTTGATATCAATTTGTAATTCCTTTCTTACATTTACATTGTCCAATGGAACCCAAATTGGCACCTCTGTATATAGGAGATGAGAATCTGTCCTGTAACTTCTGACCAGCACTCGGCAAAGATAACGATTTGAGTTGTTATGTTGAAAGTTCTTGGAATGAACAACATCTATCCGGTACAATAGCCACTGAAGAGGAGATAGACATAATGGATCCCGTCATTCTAGCTTGTATCAGCAAACTTTAAGCAAGTCCCCAAAACTGCAAATGACCTGGTGAGAAGACTTTGGCTATTCACCTTATCTATACCCTTTATGACTTTAAAAACCTCTATAAGGTTATCCCTCAGCCTCTTATACTACAGAGAAAAAAATCACAGCTTACCCAGCCTCTTCTTATAACTCAAACCTTCCGGTCTCAGTAACATTCTTTTTTGCACCTCTTCCAGTTTAATAACATCTTTCTTGTAGCAGAGTAACCAGAATCCTATACAGTACTCAAAATGTGGCCTTACGAATGCCTTATACAATTGTAACATGACATCCCAACTCCTGCATTCACTGCTCTGACCGATGAAGGCAAGTGTGCCAAATACCTTCTTCACAATCATGTCTACTTGTGACGCCACTTTCAAGAATCTAGGTACCTGTACTCCAAAGTCTCTCTGTTTGACAACACTCCCCAGGGCCCTACCATTAACTGTGTAAGTCCTGCCCTGGTTTGTCTTACCAAAGTGCAATACTTCATGTTTATCTGCATTAAACTCCATCTGCCATTTCTTAACCCACTGGCCCAGTTGATCTACAACCCATTGTACTCTTAGATAACCTTCTTCACTATCCACTTTACATCAATTTTGGTGTCACCTGCAAACTTCCAACCATGCCTCCTATATACTCATCTAAATTGTTTATATAAATGACAAACAACAGTGGACTTAGCCCCGATCCTTCTAGCAAGCCATTGGTCACAGGCTTCCAGTCTTGAAAACAACCCTGTACACCACCCCCTGTTTCCCATTGTCAAGTTAATTTTGTATCCAATTGGCTAACGCTCCATGGATTCCATGTGATCTAACCTTATTAACTAATGTATTATGTGAAACCTTGTTGAAGGCCTTGCTAAAGTCCAAGTAGATAATGTATACTGCTTTGCCTTCATCTATCTTCTTCATCACATCTTCAAAAAAGTTCAGTCAAATTTGTAAGGAATTATTTCCCACCCACAAAGCCATGCTCATTATCCCTAATCAGTTCTTGCCTTTCCAAATACATGTAGATCCTGTCTCTCAGAATCCCCTCCAACAACTCCAAAATTAGGATAAATTAATGTTAATCTAGAAAAAGCACAGCATGCACATGGAATTAAGCCTGTAGTTTGGGGTTGAAGAAATTCTTTGATGATCTATCCTTCTTTCCATGAAGCCTTCTTCTACTGTATACAACCCTTTCTTTCAGAGAGGATCCACTCAACTGCTTGAGCTGCCTTGCTCGATATCTTACCCCACCATGACCACCTGCCACTGGAGGTCCTGTCATAGTGCAATCTCTAGTTTTGTCATGCTATTTAGCATGCTAGCTATTGCACTCTGATCTAAAGATTGACAGGAAATAAAGCTATGTTACATTATCACATTATCTTCTACTGATAATCATATACTGAACTGCTAAGCATGTTGTTACAAACTGACATTAGGCTCACCGGTGTGTAGTTCCCTAGCTTTTCCTCACAGTCTTTCTTAAGTAATGGCTAACATTAACCACTCTCCAATCTTCCAGCACCTCACCTGTGACTGTCGATGACACCAATATCGTCACTAGGGGCCCAGCACAGACTGCAAACCTAGAGGGCATAGGCTTAAGGTGAGAGAGGAAAGATTTAAAACAGACCTAAGGGGCAACTTCTTCAGAAAGAGGGTAGTGCATATATCAAAACAGCTGCCAGAGGAAGTGGTAGAAGGAGGTATAATTGCAACATTTAAAATACATTTTTACAGGTATATAGATAGGAAAGATTTAAAGGGCTATGGGCCAAATGCAGCAAATGTGATTAGTTCAGTTTAGGAAACCTGGTCAGCATGGATGAGTTGGGCTGAAGGGCCTGTTTCCATGCAATATGATTATGACTGTTTAAACTGTGTTAAGAATTGTTATTTATGAAATCACAAGGAAAAGATGACTGAGCAAAGTATGAAAGATGCCATTACATTCACTTCAAGAACTAAAATAAATATCAAGAGAATGTGTGCTATTTGAAAACATAACGTTTTTGAACTTTGTAACAACATGCTTAGCAGTTCAGTATATGATTATCAGTAGAAGATAATGTGATAATGTAACATAGCTTTATTTCCTGTCAATCTTTAGATCAGAGTGCAATAGCTAGCATGCTAAATAGCATGACAAAACTAGAGATTGCACTATGACAGGACCTCCAGTGGCAGGTGGTCATGGTGGGGTAAGATATCGAGCAAGGCAGCTCAAGCAGTTGAGTGGATCCTCTCTGAAGGAAAGAGTTGTATACAGTAGAAGAAGGCTTTTCATGGAAAGAAGGATAGATCATCAAAGAATTTCTTCAACCCCAAACTACAGGCTTAATTCCATGTGCATGCTGTGCTTTTTCTAGATTAACATTAATTTATCCTAATTTTTATAAAGACCTGATTACAGTGGAATAAAGAATCACTGCTTCATAATCTTTAGATCGTCCATATATTTAAATCTCATTTTAGAGCATTAGAAGGTAGCATTGTGGTAATATCTCTAAACCAGTAATTCAGAGGGCCAGGCTAATGCTTTGGGCACATTGGTTAAAATTCAAGACAGCTGATGGAATTACAACAAATTAATAAAATTTGGAAGTAAAAGGTGCTCCCAAAAATGCCCTTTAAAGAATGAAATCTATTGTTAGTTACAGTAGCCATGTAACTGACCTCTGAAATAGCCTACAAAACCACTAGCTTTAAGAATGACTAGGGAAGGGCAAGCACTGGTTTGCAAGTGACACTCGCATCACATGGAAGAGCAATAATAGAAATAAAAATAAAAATAGAGCAGGTAGTTCAGTGTTAGATGTTTTAACAGATTTTTAGTGACCTCAACAATTTATAAACCTGTATGACCACCAAAAGATATAGAAGCAGAGTTAGACCATTCAACCTAAGGGGCAACTTTTTCACACAGAGGGTGGTACATGTATGGAATGAGCTGCCAAAGGAAGTGGTGGAGGCTGGTACAATTGCAACATTTAAGAGGCATTTGGATGGGTATATGAATAGGAAGGGTTTGGAGGGATATGGGCCGGGTGCTGGCAGGTAGGACTAGATTGGGTTGAGATATCTGGTTGGCATGGACGGGTGGGACCGAAGGGTCTGTTTCCATGCTGTACATCTCTATGACTCCATGACCCAATCGAGTCTGCTCCCCCACTTGATCATGGTTGATACATTACAAGGAAAGCATTATTTCTTTGCAAAATAATATGAGCCTAGGTTATAATTGCTGTCAGCATGTAGACATGGTGAAATGTTTTCAATCTATTTGCCTGGTGACTTCAAAACAAAAGCTTCAAAAAACATTGCATTCTACCTTTCTATGTCTTCTGGCAATGAAGATGTCACTTCTCGCAACTGTGCCAAATACTCATCTGTTATTTTGGAAGGCAGATTCAAAAGCTTCAAAAAACATTGCATTCTTGAACTGAGAAAATAATTTGCATAATATGATTACCTCTAAACATAATTTAAATACAGTTTGCTTAGACCTTTTGACAATAAGATATGGTCTCCATTGCTTCTTTTCAGCCATTTGACCCATCAGGTCTGCCCCACCATTCAATCAGCTGCAACAGAATCATATTCCAAGACAATCTGCAACCTCATGGCTCAGCTCCACTCCACCACTACCAGTCAATCAGGAGATCAACTCTGGTTCAATGCAGAGTGCAGAAGGGCATTATTTCAAGAACGAGGATTAAATATTTCTGCCAATCATTCCATATTGAAGCTGCCAAAGTACCTGAAATCTTCAACTCTCATTATGGAGCTACAAAGCAACAGTGAACTGAAAGCCAAATACAGTAACCTGAAACAAAAACAGAAATTTCTGGAAGAGCTCAGCAGGTCAGATAGCATCTGTGGAGAGAAATCAGAGTTAATGTTTCGGGTCAAGTAACCCTTCCTCAGAACCTTACAGTAACCTTATCTGCCTCTGCTGGAATTTAATATATTTCATGTTGATACCACTGACTTTTTAAATTTGAAGGAGATATGCGTTGAGAATTGTATTGCTGTTCAGAACTAGATATCACTGCGAGCAATTCTGTTCTAATCGTTATCCGGCAAAGAAAAATCTGCCTTCCAGATTAACAGATGAATATTTGGCACAGTTGCAAGAAATGACATCTTCATTGCCAGAAGACATAGAAAGATTCATTTCGGCCAACCAACATTACCCATTGCATTAGGACAGCAGGTGAGTTGAATGTCTCAGCTTTCTCTCTTAAAAACAAAATTAAGCTGCTTTTTTTAAATTGTATGTGTAACTGTCACTTGATTTTGTCCATGTGTTTCCGGCCCCCAATAAGAAATAAATATACTCCACTCCTGATTTAGCCTTTGGTGTTCGGGGCTCAAATTCAAAATTTGTATGTGACACAAAACTTAGCAATACTGTGAACAGTGATGGGCATAATACAGAACATCAAAAAGGCATAGACTACTTGGGTATGTAGCAGTTGAATTTCAATGGTTCAAGTGTTTCTTTTTGGTAGGAGGAAAACAGAGAGACCATTCAAATTAAAAGGTACAAATGTAAAGGAGATCTAGGATCAGAGAGACCTGAGTAAGTGATTGAAGCTGGTATTACAAGTTGCAAGAGCAATAAAGCATACTGTAGGTTTCATCAATAGGGACTAGACTACAAGAGCAAGACAGTGATATTAAATTTGTATAAAATACTGGCTCTGTCTCAAGTGAAGTATTGGGTGGGTGCTAAACCTTAGGAAAGGCAGAGTGCAGAAAAGATTCACAAGAATGGTTTCAGAGACAAAGAACTTGGAGAAGCTGAGACACAATTCTTGAGAAGAGAAGGCTAAGAGGGAATTTGATTGTGGTATTCAAATAATGAAGAATATGGATCAGGAAATGTTGTGCCTACTCATGGAAGGTTTGAGAACAAGATGCAATGTTTTTGGATAATCAACAAAAGAAGCAATGGAGACATGAGAAACTTTCAGGCAGGAAGTTATCAAAATCTGAAATGCACTGCTAGAGACCGTGGTGGAGGCAGATTGTATCAAAGTGTTCAAGAGAGAATTGAAATAAATATGTGAAAATGAATAATGTACAGTGGAGAAATCAGGGAAATGGCACTTGATGTATTTATTAGTTTTTTTTGTTTCATATTAATAGGAAATTCAGTTAATTTATCATTACTATTTGAAAGAAAACCCTCACCATCAAATGCTGAATTTTTAAAAATGTAGTTGTAAGGATGTCTAATATTGTTTATAACTTAGCCTTTGGTTTAATCCATATTTTTCTTTTATAGAATTTTACAATCATTACACATTTCCTGCCAAATGCCAAAAAGATGTAATAACACATACAACTTATATAAAATGATTTATAGTAAATGCTGAGGTCACTTACTTTGAGGGACATCTTTGTCCCTTGCTAAAGCCATTTACCATTGTCGATCTCTATCTGCCAAAAGGTGCTATATTTTCTTCGTAAAGTAGGTTGTGTGAGAAGTAGTTGCATAGGAATAAGAAAGACGTTTTTAAAAATATGTTCAATTGAGATATTACATGAGATGTTATATCATTTTCATTTTTTAAATCAAATATGTTAACAGTGCATCTCAAGGAAGCTCTAGTTTGAAATGTATGACAATGTCTAGGAATTTCAAATAAATTATAAAGCTCCCAGAAAGAGGGTTTAATTAGTTTGTGAGGTTGAGATTAAAGTAGATTGTTGGGAAACAACAAAGAGAACATTACCCTTAGAATTCACTTTGCTATGTCTGACCTTTACCATCTTATAAAGCTCACTCCTTAACAAACACACAAAGAAAATCACCAAAATAACCTTTGTGGATAGTCTACAACCATAAACTATTTACGAATAAAATGTGTACACAAGCAAATTTCTTCATGAATTATTGCAAGACGTTTAAAATTAAAATAGCTCACAAAATTGTATGACATCCACTTTTCAATGTTCCTTTCATTTTGCTTATTGTTTGCATCACTTTGCATGTTCTTGGTACTAAACATATAGGGTAACCAATCTTCCTCGAGCACATACTTGTCCTAATCTCAGGGATGAAGGTGCTTAATGAAATGTCCAGCAGGAGCAAGGATGTGGGTAAGAGTGGGGCAGATGCAAGAGACTAAGATACATTACACTAGGCCCTTTTATCATTGAAGTAAATTGTAATTAACTGATCCTGTTGCACTCCCCGCAGCCTTACTTGAGTTATTTGGATATAGTTTTGTCAGATATTTTAAATAGGGTGTTTGTTCAACCAGGATGGTTAGGTTTGTCGAGCCCTGGAGAGGGTCTTCTGAGTTAATATGGGTATATATACAATGCTCCTGTTCCTTTGTTTGGGAGCTTTGCACCGAGCATAGCTGTTTTGTATTCTGTGTTTTTTTTGCTTTTCATTTTTTTTTAATCTATTAGTTATTTACTTATTTATTGGTTTTGCTTTGCATAGTGTTAGGGTTTGCTTTGTATTATAGGGTAGGTTAGTAGTTAGTAGACAGTAGTTGTATTGTAATTTGTGTTTTCTTTCTTTTTATTATGCTGATATTTGTTATTTCATTTTTCAATAATTTTGTATGTTTATAATGCTAAAAAACTTTGTTAATAAATACATTTACAAAAAAAAAGAAAACCATTTATTCAGATTGCTCAATTCATGCTAGTATGTTACTCTCAAGCCCTGATCTTATGTAATAACCTGTTCTGTAGATCCTTCTGAAAATTTGACCAAACTACTTCCATTAGTTCCCCACTATCTACCCTTCCCATTTTATCATAATAAGTTCTAATGGATTTGTCATAAAAACATATTGCTTGCCTAAACACATTATTCTCTATGTGCTGTTATTGGTTCCTTATTAATTGATCCTAGCATTTACCTTGTGCTGAAAAGCTAACTGTTTTCTCTGTCCCTCCTCTTCTGAATAATAGATACATTTGCCACCTTCCAATCTACAGGAACCATTGAAGAATCTGGAGATCTCTCAAAGGTCAGAAGGACTGTTTTGGGAAAATTATGACCCACAAACATTTTGTCCCATTATTACGATGGTTTGGATCAGATTTTAATTCCGTTCAATATTTAAACATTTTCATTTCTTGACAGAGTCCTTTCCCTTGTTGAGCACTAATATTTGGGATTTCAGACAGAACATTTATTTTTCTTTGTTAGAGAAGAAAAGTCCAAAACTTGAACTAGAATAAATGTATCATAATAAATCAACAATTTAAAACAAGTTTACCGTTTTAAAACCAGCCTTCTCTGAAATGTGCTCCATGTAGGTGAAATGGTAAGATTTTTATCATGAGCCAGTACATAGCACAAACAGGAGGTGTCTTATAATACAGCAGACTTAAATTAGATATGTTAGTGATCATTTTGGTTATAGTCAGAATTACAATCCACTACAGGCCATTCAGCCCATTGAATCTCACAGGCTCGCTGAGATTTTGGCTTGGAGTCATTTCCCTGCCTTTCCACTATATCTGTGCATAATGTTTCTGTTTAAATAATCATCTACAGCCTTGTTGAATACCTTGATTGAACCTGCCTCTGCTATATTCAAAATGCAGACCACTCACTGTATGAATCGTTTTTCTTTCTCACATTACATTTGCTTCTCTTGCAAAGTACTTTGCAAGTGTGCCCTCTTATTTTTGATCACTTCATGAGGGGGAACAGTTACTCTCCATATATTCTGACCAGTCCTCACATAATTTTGAAAACTTCCATCAGATTTCATGTTAGCCTTCTCCTCCCCAACAAGAACAGTACCAACTTCTCCAAACTATCCTCAAAACTGAAGTTTCTCATCCCCGGAACTATTTTCGTAAATCTACTTCTGCATTCTCTAACACATCTATATTCTTCCCAAAGTATGGATTCCAGATCTGCACACAATGCTCCATCTGAAACCTAACTAGTGTCCAATATAAATTCAAAATAATGTCCCCCCTCTTATATTCTCTGCCCCTATTAATTAGGTATGGAACACTGTATGCTTTATTAACTACTCTCCCTACCTGCCTTACCACTTTTAATGACATATAAATGTATACACCAGGTTTCTCTGCTCCGGAACATGTTTTAGAATAGTACCCTTCATTTTATGCTGTCTTGCTTTGTTTCTTATACAAAATGCACCACTTCACACTTCTCAGCAATAAAACCCACTTGCCAGTTATCCACCAATACCAGCAACTTGCCAATGCCCCTTTGAATTTCCATACTGTCTTTCTCACAGTCTGCAATGTTTTGTATCATCTGCAATTTCTCTGTTTTTCTTTTTTTCTCTCTCCTTCTGGTCATTTCTTTCTTCTTCTTTCCTTCATCTTCCTGACATTGCATATCTTGCTACTGTCCATTTTATTCCAAGAGACCTAACTATTTTCACAAGCCTATTCTCATAAGGCACTATATCATATATCTGTGGGAAATCCATGTATTCCACAAAAATAGCATTGACCTCATCTGTCACCATTTTACAAAATCTTCAGTAAGTTAGATAGACATGATTTTCCTTTAACAAATGCATGTTGACTGTACTGAATTAACACATATTTTCCATGTGAATCTTATTCCAAATACATTTTCCAGAAATTTCACCAAAAATAAAGTTAAAATGATTGATCTGTAATTGCTTGCTTTATCTTCACAACCTTTCTTGGACAAAGGCATGATGTTTGCAATGCTTTATTTCTTCACCACCATTCCTGAATCCAGGGATGATTGAAACAATACTGTCAGGACTTTGGCATTTTCTGATTACTTCTTTCAATATTCTTGAGTGCATCTCATCTGGTCCCAGTGTTTTATCACCTTTAAGCATTGACAGCTTATCCAATAGCACCTCCTGATCAATTCTTTCCCCTTCTCATAATTGAGTTTCCTCCTGCCACCATGGTCTCGGCAGCAACTGCCTTATCAGTAAGCACATATGCAAAGCATCAATTTACTATCACAGCCATGCCTCCTGTGTTCTTGTAAGTTACAATTTTGGTTCCTTATTGACCCTACTCCTCCTTTTACCACCCTTTTATACAACTGTAGGATTTCCCTGCATATTAGATGCTAGTGTTTCTCATAATTCCTCTTTGCTTCCCTTATTTACTTTTTCACCTCCCTCCTGAATCTTCTTTACTAAGCTTGGTTCTCAATTGTATTTGTTAAGTGACACTTGCCCCAATCACATTTTTTGTTCTTTAACTTATTTTCCATCTACTTCTTCATCCGGAGAGATCTGGATTTATTTGTCTTTCGTTTCCTTCCAACAGAATATAACTTGACTGTGCCCAGTTAACCTCATCTTTGATGGTAACCCATTGTTGAGCTACTGTTTTTCCTGCCAACTTGTAGTTCCAGTCTATCAGGCCCAGCTCCATTCTTGCTCCATTGAAGTTGGCTCTCTGCTTATTGGTTATTCTTACTTTAGATTGTTCATTGCCATTTTCCACTATCATTCTAAACTTTATATTAGGATGATGACTATTCTCTTAATGTTCCCCTTCTGTCACCTAACTTTCATGGCTCATCTCATTCCCAAGAATCATGTCTAGCAGTGGCTCCTTTCTTATTAGACTGGATGCATGCTCCTCAACACAATCTAACAACGTTTGCCTATCGGACTAAAGCTTAAGTCACCACAATCTTACCAGACCGTAAGGCTGCTCTCCTGTTAGAGAGAGAGAGAATTGGTTAACTTGAGAGTCATCAGCACACCTCAGGCAAAGGGAGAGGTTAAGAGAGATACTCCCTTAGGGTAACCTTAACCATTGTGGGAGTTAAACCCACACTGTTTGCATCACTGTAACAAAAAACAGATATCCAGCCAGGTATGTTAGCCAGCCCCCAGGCCATATTTCATCCTATATTTGGCTAATTAAAGCCATCCATTCTAACCACTCCTTGATTCTTGCACCCAAATGTTATTTCCTTAGAGACTTGTTCCTCCAACTCCTTCCTTCTAGTGATGGCCCATAGATTACACCAAGCAACATAATTCAGAACAGCCTGGACTTTAGGGTCCAGATTCAGTCTAAAGTGCAACTTTCTCAATTGTTTGCAGTGGTGTATGTGTTGCTATAATTTTCCAAACTTCTCTGTTTCTGATGTTTAATGTATATTTTTATTTGTTTTTCTAGCTACAAGTGATAAGTAGAAAACTCAGTATTGGGCTTCTGAGGCAATAACGCTAACAGTTGCAAAATGCTTTCAAGCCTCAAGACTGAGGGATCAGTAATATTAAATAGGCTTAGTGAAAATATTTTTGTTATTTTCTCCAATAATTCTTAAAAAATAAAATCGTTTGAAGATGTGGAGTAGGTGCTAATTGTGAATTTCGTTTTCTATAGGATGGTAAATTTAGCCTCAATGCCATCTGAGCGTTAATTGGATAGTTCAGTTAAAGCTCCTGTAACATGTTTGGTTTAAGATAGTATATACATTACATATGATTTTTTTCTGGGCTTCTATGCTAACAATGACAAATCTTCAACTGAAACCCAAGGGAGGCATTAATATTATGTATACATGAAAGAAAATGCCAAAATTAGCCAAAATAAATCTGACCCCATACTTGCTGAGTGATGTTACTTGATCTTATTTGCTTTTCCCCAGTTTGGTAAGTTGAAGGAGCAACCAACTGCATGTGACCCTAACTCAACAAAATGAATACACCCTGATTTTTGTGAAGTTCAAAGTTGTTGATTTTTTTTAAAAATTACTTGTATATGAGAGTAGAAGATCCTGTATGTCTTTTGAAAACAAATTAGGAAAATATTAAACATAAAAATAGCTTTACTATATCAATTTTATAAATGTTTTGCAAGCACCAGCAATCATTTTACTCTTTGTGTTGAAGTTTGATTACTTTGGACTTGGGATAACACAATTTCCACAATACATACACACTAGTATAAAAGTAACTGAAAATTGAAAGACTTTCTGTTTTCACTCATTAATTGAATGTCATTTCTTGATTTGAGGCTTCTTTATTAAAGACTGGCAATATTCTGTGTACTACATTGGGCTGCTTCAGTGCTACTTTTGTCTGCTTTTGAAATACCATTTTATTCAGGATTTTCTCAGGACTGCTGGAAATGCTGTTGAATTTCTGATTCTTTAATGAAATGCTGAATTTGGATTATCTTTAAACTTCCAACTTTAAATTGTTGACTTATGGTTCACCAACAGGAGACCCATTTATATTTTTAGCCTTTTCAAGTAGAATAGAATACAACAACATAGGGCCTATAACTTCAAAGGAAAGGAAACCATCTTTTAAATTTAGGGATGTGAACATTTTATGTTGGATTATTTATTATTATTGTCAATTTAGTATTGTATAAATTATTCTCAAGTTTTAATATATATGATTCTTATTTAACCATCTGATCCATTTGTTGACTCAGCAAGTTCTGGTGGTCTGATTGGTTCATGTTCCATAATTCAACGCATTTTTTTTTGCTGTTAGTGGTTTAGGGAGGAACTCTATCAATCTTACCTGGTCTGGCCTAAACATTGCTCCAGACCCACAATAATATAATTGACTCTTAACTGCCTACTGAAATGGCCTAGCAAACCATTCACTTGTATCAAAATTGCTGCACAGTCAAAAAAGAAAAGAATTAAGCTGGATGCACCATCCAGTATCCCTTGGCACTAGACACAGCAATAGCCCTGTGGACCCTTTCAAGTCCTCCTTCACAACGTTTGGTGCTTGTGCCAAAATTGAAAGATTGTTCCACAGACTATTCAAGCAACATTTTAACGTAATTGTAGTACTCGCCAAATCATACCATATAATCACCCAGATATTACCAACACCATCCCTGTTCTGACCCACAGGCAAGAAAGACCCACTAGAGGTTGTGGAACAGTGATAGCCATCAAGGGAATGTCCTGGGAGTCTACAAAAATCAGATCCGATGAAGTGTTACAGTACCTGTCAAATGTGGGAAAGGCAACTTCTCGTTGATTACAACCTATCACCTCTCAGCAAATGAATGAGTATTCCACCAACACAACACAATTTGGAGGAAGCCAGGGCATCGATATACCCTGAGCTGAAAAATGTGTTGCTGGAAAAGTGCAGCAGGTCAGGCAGCAACAAAGGAGCAGGAGAATCGACATTTCGGGTATAAGCCCTTCTTCAGCTCCTGCTCCTTTGATACTGCCTGACCTGCTGCACTTTTCCAGCAACACATTTTTCAGCTCTGATCTCCAGCATCTGCAGTCCTCACTTTCTCATAGATATACCCTGAGCCAGGAACGTCAATGTTAATCATCAAGAGTGGCTCAATGGTGCCACTACTGACTGAGCTGGTCAAGTCCTAAAAGACATGGTTTCTAGACTAGACCTGTAACTGGAGGTGAGGGAACCAACAACAGGGGAAAACACACTTGACCTCATTCTCACCAGTCTGCTTGTTATAGATGTGTTCATCCGTGATTGTAAATGTGTGAGTGACTACTGCCCATTGTGGAGACACAGGTCTTTCTTCACATTGAAGGTATGGTCTATTGTATTGTATGGCACCAACATCATGCTAAATAGGATATACATTGAACAGATATAATAACTCAAAACTAGGTGTCCATTAGGCACTATTGGCTATCACCAGAAGTAGAATTGAATTCCAATGCAATTTGTAACCTTATGACTTGGCATATCCATGAACATCTTGCTAGGAAATCCACCAAAAAAGTGAATGAAGAGTGAGGAACACATGCCAAGAGCAGCACTAGGCATACATAAAAGTTAGATGTCAACCTAATGAAGCTACCAGATTATTTCCATTCCAACCAGCAAAAGAAGCATGCAGTAGGTAGAACTAAATGAATCCCACAAGCAATAAGGTAAAATTTAAAATTGTCAGTTCTAGCCATGGATAGTGGTGAGCAATAAACCAACTAGCAAGGAGAGAAGTCTTCATAAAAATCCCACCCTCAACAATGGGACACCGAATGCAAAGCCAAATCTGAAATATTTGCATCCACCTTTAGCAAGAAATACCAAGTGCATGATCCATCTTGGAGTCCTCCCAGCGTTACAGATAGTAATCTTCAGCAACATAGTTCATTCCATGTAATGTCAAGAAATGACTAAGGTCTCCGGATACTACAGTGGATACTCTGAGCACTGTCAATATTTCAGGAGGAGTATGGATGCCTTGTGCTCCAGCACTTGCCGCATCTCTAACAAAGTATTTCAGTACAGTTACAACACTGGCATCTACCAGGCAATGTGGAAAATTGCTCAGGTGGACAAATCCTACCTGACGTTTTAATCTTCCTCTCAGCCTACTCTTCATCATCAGAAAAGTGATGGAAGGAATCATTGCCAATGCTATCAAGTGGCATTTATAACATAATAACATTCTTATCGATGCTCAATTTGTGTTCCAGCAAATGAGGTCAGTTCCTGACCTCATTACAACCTTGACCCAAACAAAAGAGCTGAACTTCAGAGTTGAGGAGAGAGTGACTGTCCTTGATATCAAGGTAGCATTTGATTGAGTGTGACACCAAGGAACCCTGTCAAATCTGGGTCAATGGGAAACATGGGAAAACCCTTCACTGGTTAGAATCATACAAGCCACAAAGGAAGATGATTAGTGGTTGGTGAGCGTCAGACATCATAGTCCCAGGAAATCTCCATTAGGGTAGCACCCTAGGACTAACCATTTTCACCTGTTTCCCTCCAAAATGGATCATAAGAGTTGACGTCCATATTCAGCACCATTCATAACTCCTTAGCTGCTGAAGTAGTTCATTTCCTGATGAATCAGACCTGGACAATATCCAGATTTGAGATTATAAGTGGCAAGTAACATTTTGCCACACAATTTCCCAGAAATGACCAGCATCTTTGATGTTCAATGACATTACCATCACTGACTCCCCACTATCAATGTCCTGCAGGCTACCTTTGGAAGAAATTGAACTGAACCAACCATATAAATACATGTATAAATGCAATATGAGGCTCGGAATTCTGTAATCAGTAACTCAACTCTTGTTTCCCAAAGACTGTCCATCATCTAAATGGCACAAACCAGGAGTATGATAAAATATTCTCCACTTGCCTGGATGGATGCAGATCCCATAGCACTCAAGAAGGTTGACACCATCTAGAGCAGAGCAGCCTGTTTGACTGACTGTCTGCCAACCACTTTCAATGACTAATTGCAACATCCACTCCTTTCACCACCATGAACAGTGGCAGCAGTATAAACCATTTTCAAAATGCATGCAGTAACTCATGTAGCCTCAATTGATAACACCTTCTAAACCCAGGACCTGTATCACTGAGTATGACAAGTGCAACAGATGCGCAGAACTGCAACATCTGCAAGTTCCCCTCCAAGCCACACACCATCCTGACTTGCAACCATACTGCCATTTCTTCACTGTCACTGGTTCAAGATCCTGGAGCACCCATCTGCACAGCACCATGGATATCCCTACATCACGTTGACTGCAGCGATTCAAGTAGACAGTTCACTACCTCATTTTCCAGGGTAGTTAGGGATGGGCAGTAAATGCTGACCTAGCCAGCAATACTCACATCCCATGAATGAATGAAAAATATCTATTTCTTAAAAGTAGTCTTTAAGTGTTATAAATAAAAGGAATCTATTGCACAAAGTTTTTCAAGGTATTTCAACTTCAGCTTCCATTATAGGATAATATATGTCAATAATTTTGCTGCCAGTATCCAGCAATTAATTTTACTGCTAATATCATTCATCTGGAGTTCAGATTTAGTATTCTGATTTCAAATGGTGGCACAGTGGTTAGCACTGCTGCCTCACAGCACCAGAGACCTGGCTTCAATTCCTGCCTCAGGCAACTGTCTGTGTGGAGTTTGCACATTCTCCCCGTGTCTGCATGGGTTTCCTCCCACAGTCCAAAAATGTGCAGGTTAGGTGAACTGGCAATGCTAAATTGCCCATAGTGTTAGGTGAAGGGGTAAATGTAGGGGAATGGGTCTGGGTGGGTTGCGCTTCAGCGGGTCAGTGTGGACTTGTTGGGCCGGAGGGTCTGTTTCCACACTGTAAGTAATCTAATATAAATCTGTTTTGTATTCTGTTCTTCACATTCTGTCTCTGTACAATGGACAGGAATACTTATTTGCAAGATTCTCACTAATATACAAAATTTCACACCAGGAACTCGAAAAAGATCAGGCCTTTGAAGCAGCGTTTTGGATGCGCATGCAACAAAATTCTGCTTTTAATCATTTATCTTTCAGTAAGAGAACTGAAACCATGGGGCTGAATTTTCCCATTTGCAGCTAAAGTGTGGTGAAGAGTAAGATTCATGGCATCTGGTCTGCTATGGCCAGGAGCTGAATTTTCTCATACAATCTTCTGCTTTTCACCTCATTAATTATGGGCATCTTTCTTGGGGAATTATTATAGTGAGCAAAGTGTTAGGATCTTCCGGCTTGTATGCCCCTGGTGCCAGATTTAAAGCATAGCTGCACAACACAACAGACGGCGCAAGCTAAGAGCAAAAGCTTAAACTGCAGTTTTCAAACCTGAAGTTGCAGAAGTCATACAACACTAGGTTATAGTCCAACAAGTTTATTTAACATTACAAGCTTTCAGAGTGCTGCTTCTTTTTCAGTGGGAGGAGCTGTCTTTTACTCTGTTGATCATCAATAGAGCAAGTGGCAACACTTCTAGCCTGGAGAGAAATCGCAATTTAGGTCAGTTTTGTGTCCTGTCCTGGATGAAACAATGCAGGATAAAAATTAATGATCTCCCTCACTCAGCAAGGGTAAATGCCCCATTTTCTGTCTGCTATTTCACATTCACTCTAACTCTGCCACTGCACCTTATTATGAAGATATGGGTATATTGCAAGTTTAAGAGAGTTAAAAGCTAGCAGAACTACCTGATAGCACCAAGTGTTCTGAATAAGATACAATGTTATATGTGGTCCAGCAGCTAGGGTAGCTGGTTGCCTGAAGACAAAAACAGACTTGAATTAGGCCAAACAGTTTAAATTATATCCCAAAAAAAACTAAATTCCAATCAAGTTTGAATTTAGAATATTCATAATATTAAAAGTCAATGACACAATCCAATGCTTTAGGGTATAAAACCGGGAAAAATTGAACAGTTGGGAAAGAACTGTCAAATGACCAATAGATATAGGTTGCTAGTCAGAACTCTCTGAGAGGTACCTGTCTGGAAAAGGAGTTTGCACAGAGAGAAAACATCAACACCAACCTGGAAAACAAATCTACAGAGGAAGCTGTAAAAAGAAGATTCGACAACTGGCTGGTTTTGAAATTTGAATTTTTGGTAAATCTTAATTGGGGGTTTTATCAGACTAGTGTTATCGAAGGAAAAGTAAAAGATAGGTTAGAGGAAGGAGTTGTAAATAGCTGTTAGTTAATTATTGTCTATTATTCTTTAAGAAATAAGTTGTTAATTTTTACTTTAAATAGTTCTTGGCCTCGTGGATTTTCAGAGATTATTGCATGGAATAAATCTTTTCTGTGTTGCTGGTTTAAATTAACCAGGAAGGTTTATCCCATGTCATAATAACCTGCATCTTACTAATGTTCGTGGACTATAACTCTACCACTGCATGCATCATATATATTCAATGGGTCTCACCCACCTCATCCTCCCAAAGTATTAAGCCTTCCTATTCTCTGCATTTACTCAATGAGGACACCTCACCACTGCTTCCACTCCCACATCATCATTAACTGCTCTTGCATCTAATTCTATAAACACAATGCTCTCCTTTGTCACATTGCAGGAAAATCTAGCCCGTAGCAATATTGAGAGGGATAAGACTGGTTGAAAAGTGATGGCCTCAGGCTTGTCTTTTGCTATAAGGTGCAAATTCTGGATTGAGCAAGAGAAGAACAGGATTTTCAGATTGAAACCTGATGGCCATGGTGGAGAGTGAGGTACATAGGAGGGATGTCCTCTTCCCCAGGATCCATAGGGGTGATCAAGGTCCCAAACCCTGCCAGTCAGGTCTGAAGTTTCCACCCAGGTCCGTGGGGTCTCCCCTGAGAAAAGAAACACCCAACAATGCCAAAAGAGCGTCAATGATATTCTTCATTCTGCCATCTACTTTTTTATTACCTCGCACCCATTTTGTCCCTGCTACCGTACACATTTCTCTACAACTGTCACGCACTACCAATCTCCCTATTGCCTGCAACATCTTCCATCACACACTGTAACCCTCGAACTGTCCTGCCCTGCTAATCCTGTACAGTCTACGTGCTGCCTACTCAATCACTTAGGACACCCTATCGCATGTTCCCCCAACTTTACCAACATTAACAACAGCAGCAATTACTTTCATCTCACTCAATCACTCCCTTTGTCTAATTCCCTGGGCGAAAATGGCCCATAGTGCAGCTGCAATAGCCAGGACTGAATATGAAAATTACTTCAATTGCTCAATGTGAGAAATTTGATGAACACTGCTTAATAGCAAGAGATTTTCCACAGTTAAGCCAATGTCAGACTTCAATATCGTTCATACCAAAACTCACCAAAGTTGCCAGTATCGATATGATACAGAATTATCTTTATTTCAAAGAAGCTTTCAGGATTTTGCCTGCAGAAGTCTTTGTAACCAACTGTTCAGAACAAGACTGAGATTTGATTCCCAGGATTTCTGCAATGATTTGCAGAGTATTTCAATCATTTACTTAAGAGAGAACATTGCCTTATTTATACCCTGGTACGTACATCAACCGTCAGCAGCAGTCAAACTCATGGGTGTGAATCAGTTTCCTGACTACTCTGTTAACATTTTACTCCTTTAGTCCATGCTGTAAAATACATTTATTGCACTTTATGGATCACATCAAATGATGTATTATAGGCAACTTCTGCAATATTAAAAAAATCTGTCATGTTTTGAAAATTTTTAATAACATTTTATGGTAGAAGGAATGACATTGATGCATTTAAACAATAATGCACTGTGGGTTGACAGTGGAATATAAATTTCACAGAGTACTTATGTTTACAGTCTATTTAATCAAAGCAAATAAAGTGGCTCCATCACTGGCTTCAATAAATTGTCACAGTAGCCTCAAACATATGCTTGCTCTGCTGATCTGCTTCTCTCTTAAGGAAAAAGTCAGTCTCGAAATCTTAAAGTGATATGGATTATAGTCTATAGAGAAAATATGGTTGAAAGTTGATGTAATTCAGTTGGTTGTCACAGAGAGTGGATGCACCATACAAAATAGAATTCATGGAAAATCATAAAATTGTAATGAATTGCTGCAAAGAGATGATAGCTACAAGTTCCAATATTGAGCTGCATTTTTTTTGTCTGAACAATTAATTTCCCACATGCCTTCACTCTATTCAACCGCCATGACTTTACTTAAGTCCTTTTTCCAACTTTCATTAATTGTGGATATATCAAAGCTTACGTGCATTCATGACTAATCAATTTCATTTGGTGAATAGTGTTTTTTTACTGTTGCTATGCTATTATGGAATAATAAAAAGAAAGTTTCTATATTCACAGTTTTTGATTAATACAAAGCAAAATGTGTACTTGGAAATAGCAATATGTATCAAGATTGTCAAGGTAACATTCTTCCTTCAGGTTATTGAATTATTTAAGTACGTAATTTGTAAAAGATACATAAGGCAGCTTAGCTATACTTCTGATCATAGATAATATTGCTCCAAGCAGCACCTCAACAGAGTAATCATCTGGTGGGTAGTATATTTTCAAATTGGAACCTATTATCGCTGTCTCACATGATAAATTTGAGAAAATATTTTGGGGAATGTAATAAGATTGACACATTCAAACAGTAATGTACTGCAGGTTGACCGGAGTGATGGCAAATAGACTGATTAGCTTCTTATATGGATTTTATATGAGACTCTTGGATTTCATGTTAGTAACCACATGTCCTAAATAATTCTAACAACTCTAACATCAGGGTGGCACAGTGGCTCAGGGGTTAGCACTCACAGCCTCACAGTGCCAGGGACTCTGGTTCGATTTCACCCTCGTGGATCTGTGTGGAGTTTGCAAATTCTGTGTCTGCATGGGTATCTGACGGGTGCTCTGGTTTCCTCCCACAGTCTAAAAATGTGCAAGTTAGGCAGTTTGGCCGTGCTAAATTGCCTGTAGTTTTCATGGATGTGTCAGCTAGGAGGGTCAGCTAAGGGGAATACAGCGCTAGAGGGATGGGTCTGGGTGTGATGCTGTTTGGTCTGAACCCGTTGGTCCAAATGGCCTGTTTCCACACTATAAGAGATTCCATGAACTCACATCATTCTTATGGCAAAATCTAGAATCTTTCTGTCATCTTCTGAATATAACCAGGATCCAAAATTCTTCACGGGGGTTAAGTGGTGGCATAGTGGTTCTATCATTGGACTAGTTGCACAGAACCCCTGGCTAATCTGGGAACATGGGACCGAAACCCACAAGGGCAGATATGGAATTCCGATGATAAAATCTGAATTCAATAAAACAAAATCTGGAATTAAAAGCTAACCTGGTGTCAACCATGTAACATGATTGTCATAAAAATGATCTGGTTCATTAACGCCCTTAGCTACTCATCTACATCAAACTACGACAAAGCTGAACTGAAAGGACCATCTGGCATAGACCTAGGAACTGTAATAAATAATGGCATACATAGCCCTGCCAACCATTCTTTACCAATATCCAGGGGCTTGTGCAACAGCTGGGAGAGATGTTCCATAGGCTAGTCAAGCTGTAGCCTGGCATAGTCCTGCTCAAGGAATCATACCTTACAGACAATGCCTCAGACCTCACCATCGCTGCTGTTGACTGTGTCCTGTCTCATTGGCAGAACAGAGGTGCCAGCATAATGGATTACAATCAGGCAGGATTCCGGTAGAGGAATCTAAAACATTGGCTCCAGACTCCATGATATTTTACGGCATCTGGTTAAATGTGGGAAGGGACATCTCCTGATTACCACCCCTCAGCAGAAGAATAAGTACTCCACCATGTTGAACACCAGTCAGAAGAAACAATGAGGGTGATAAGGACATTGAATGTCAAAGTGGGGGACTTTAATGTCTATCATCAGGAGATGCTCAGTAGCATCACTGCTGATCGAACTAGCTGAGTCCCAAAGGACAGAGATGCTAGATTGGATCAGATGCAAGTGCAACAAGGGGGAAGAAGTTCCTTGACAACATCATCACCAATCTATGAGTGACCATTGCTCAGTTCTTGTGGAGATGAAATCTCAATTTCATATTGAAGATGCCTTCTACTGTGTTGAGTGAGACAGAAATAGTAACACAAAGCAGGGGATCCATGGGGTAGTGTGGGCAATCATCAGCCACAGAATTGTATTCAACCATAATCTCTAACCTGATGGCCCAGACAAGCACTACCCCCTGCCAACACTGCCACTCTACCATTGCAACCAAGCTGAGAGGTAAACATTGGTTCACTGAAGAATGGAGGAGGAGCCACTGCAAACACAGGGAAGTTACACAGCAGGACTATTTGCATGTCTAACATCAAACAGCAACATGCTGATGAAGGGCTCTTGCCTGAAACATTGATTCTCCTGCTCGTCTGATCCTGCCTAATCTACTGTGCTTCACTCTCGACTCTGATCTCCAGCATCTGCAGTGGTCACTTTCTCCTCACAACATGCAATAGACAGGCTAACCAATCCCACTATTAAAGGATGATGTCTAAGCTCTATTCACCAGTTGTGAATAGCAATTAAATAACTGAACAGAGGAAGACGTTACACAATATATCCCACCCTCAACAATTGGATAGCCTGGCTTTTTAATGGAAAGGTTAAAGTATTTGCAAAGATCTTCAGCCTGAAGTGCTCAGTGGATGATCCATTTCAGCCTCCTCCTGAGTTCCTTAGTGTCACAAATGAAAGTCTTCAACCATTTTCATTCACTCCACGTAGTATCAAAGAATGGCTGAAGACACTACAAAGCTATAGGCTCTGACAATATAACTCAAGACTTGTGCTCTAGAGCTAGCCACACTCATAATGAAATTAATCCATCACTGGCATCTACCCGGCAAAGTGGAAAATGATTCAGGTGAGTTCAGTGCACAAAAACGTCCAACCTGGCTAATTATCAGTCTATCAGTCTATTCTTAATCATTAAGAAAATGCTCAACGAGGTTATCGACAGTTACATCAAGTGAGGCCCCTTTCGGTCATGGCTGACCATGGGTTGCATCCTAGTTCTAACTTTCTGCTTCTCTGAAGCAACGTCGCTTATGACTGAAGAGACAATCTGCTGGAGTGACAGTCCCGGCTGCAGTGGCCACATCTGTATGTGGTCGTTGATCTGCTAGAACTGCTGCACTCCTTCCTTCATGCCCACTTGTCTGCTGCAGCGCTCTTCGGCTTCTTTTCCCCTGTTTTGAGGTGTTGGTTCAGGATGCTTCTCCATCTTGTGTGGTCAGCTGCAAGCCTTTCCCAGGACTCTGTAATGATAACAAGTGCCTTCATGTCCCTCATGCAGACAACCTTGTAGAGCAGCTGGGGACACCCAGTAGGTCTCTTCCCAACGCAAGCTCTCCATAGAGGAAATCCTTTGTCTCTGCTGCCTGAGCAGACTATACATGCTGGGAAGACCAGCGTGAGATAGGACCAAAGCGTTGGACACTGTCTTGCCAGGATATGCTCAGGAAATGGTGGATGCTCCTCAAATGGAAGGTGTTCAGTCTTCTCTGCTATCAGCCATTTGTAGTCCACATTTCACTGCCGTATAGCAATGTGCTTATGATGCAGGCATTGTAGACTGACATTTTTGTCTTCACTGCCAGCTTAGGATTTGTCCATACTTGAGTCGTAGGTGAGCAAGAGTTGAGACTGCTTTCCCGATCCTCTTGGTAAAAACAATGACTGCAGATGCTGGAAACCAGATTCTGGATTAGTGGTGCTGGAAGAGCACAGCAGTTCAGGCAGCATCCAAGTAGCTTCGAAATCGACGTTTCGGGCAAAAGCCCTTCATCAGAAATAAAGGCAGTGAGCCTGAAGCATGGAGAGATCATCTAGAGGAGGGTGGGGGTGGGGAGAAAGGAGCATAGAGTACAATGGGTGAGTGGGGGAGGGGATGAAGGTGATAGGTCAAGGAGGAGAGGGTGGAGTGGATAGGTGGAAAAGAAGATAGGCAGGTAGGACAAGTCCGGACAAGTCAAGAGGACAGTTACTGAGCTGAAAGTTTAGAACTAGGGTGAGGTGGGGGAAGGGAAAATGAGGAAACTGTTGAAGTCCACACTGATGCCCTGGGGTTGAAGTGTTCCAAGGCGGAAGATGAGGTGTTCTTCCTCCAGGCGTCTGGTGGTGAGGGAGCGGCAGTGAAGGAGGCCCGGTAAAAACAATGACTGCAGATGCTGGAAACCAGATTCTGGATTAGTGGTGCTGGAAGAGCACAGCAGTTCAGGCAGCATCCAAGTAGCTTCGAAATCCTCTTGTCAGTCTCTGGGTCCAAGGAGAGGTTGTCAGTGATAGTAGAGCCAAGATAAGTAAACTGATGGATGACATTGAGTTCATAGTCATTGATGGTGATGACTCTGTGTCCTGTCCCAAGATGCTTGTCTACTTCAGACTGATAGTCAGCCCGAAATCCTTGCAAGTGTGAGAGAGGCAGTCTGTCAGTAACTGGAGTTCCTGCTGGGTGTGTGTTGCAACTGCAGCATCATCGGCAAACAGCATGTCCTTGATAAGTGCCATAGGTACTTTTGTCTTGGCTCTGAGATGGGCCAGGTTGAAGAGCCTGCTGTCTGATCTGGTGCGTAGGTAAATACCCTCCATTGCGGTGCCAAAGGCATGTTTCAGGATTACAGCAAAAAAAGTTACATCAAACGCCACTTATAAATGAATAACCTGCTCGCTGACACTCAAGCTGGGTTATACCAAAACTACTCAGCTCCTGACTCCATTACAGCCTTTGCCAAATGTGAACAAAGAGCTGAATACCACAGGTAAGTTGAAAGTGACTGCCCTTGATATCAAAGCAGAATTTGACTGAGCGTGGCATCAAGCAAAACATGTTCAGCAGAATCTGGGATAATTCTCCACTGGTTCAAGTCATACCTGCCATAAAGGATGATAGTTATGATTGTTTCATTTCAATCATCTCACCACCAGGACACTGCTGAAGGAGTTCCTTGGAGTAGTACAATTGACCCAACACTCTTTAGCTGCCTCATCAATGTCATTCCCTCCATCATAAGGTTAGAAGTGGGGATGTTCATAGATGATGGCATAATTTCAGCACCATTCATGACTCCTCAGATATTATCCAACAAGACCAGAACACCACCAAGGACAAAGCAATGCACTTGATTAGCATTCCATCCACTACTTTCAACATTCACTCCCTTTTCCATCAATGCATACTGGTAGCAATGTGTACAGTTTAAATGGTGCTTTCAGTAATTCACCAAGTCTCCTCCAACATCATCTTCCAAACCATGACCTTTACAATTTTGAAGAACAGCAAATATACTGGAACACCACTACCTGCATGCTCCCCCTATAAGGATTGCACCATGCTGGTATTGTACATTATTGCCATTCCTTCACTGTTGGGTCAAATTGCTCAGATGTTTTCCTAATAGTTGTGAGTGAGTGAGTTGTAGTGGTTCAAGAAGACAGTTCACCACCACTGTCTCCAGGTCAATAAATGTTGGTCTAACCAGTGATGGCCATCATATGTGCACCAATTTTAAAAATATCAAAATGTGCATAAAAGTCATGAATTATGTAGAGAAAAAATGAATTTTACCATTGCTTTGCAGAAAGGGCAAATGCCATCCTGTGATTGGCTTTACTCAGACATTTGTCATTTTAACACACCCTTCAATTAATCGAATTATTAGCCATCTGTAAATTGCTTATAGAGACAAGCAAATTTTGAATTGACTTCAGTGTGAATTTTGCTTCCTGCCAGATTTGTTTTTAATTCAGGTAATAACATTGACACTTTACTGGAATGCCAATGAACTGTTGCTGAAGCTGTTCCTAAAATGGTAAAATATTTATCTCACAGAGTAGATTTTCTTACAATGTCATCCAAAAATATTTTATCTGTGCAGACAGAAGCATTTACGAATGTTGACAGTGTCAGTCAGGGAGGGATATGCAGTGACACCCCCATTGGTTCAAGCTAACTTATGAGACCAGCTTTAGGTAAGATAATTATGATAGGACCAAGGGAGTATAGTCATAGAGTCATAGAGGTGTACAGCATGGAAATAGACACTTCGGTCCAATCCGTCCATGCTGACCAGATATCCCAACCCAATCTAGTCCCACCTGCCAGCACCCGGCCCATATCCCTCCAAACCCTTCCTATTCATATACCCATCCAGATACCTTTTAAATGTTGCAATTGTACCAGCCTCCACCACTTCCTCTGGCAGCTCATTCCACACCTGTACCACCTCTGTGTGAAAAAGTTGCCCCTTAGGTCTCTTTTATATCTTTCCCCTCTCACCCTAAACCTATGCCCTCTAGTTCTAGACTCCCCGACCCCAGGGAAAAGACTTTGTCTATTTATCCTATCCATGCCCCTCATGATTTTGTAAACCTCTATAAGGTCACTCCTCAACCTCTGACGCTCCAGGGGAAACAGCCCCAGCCTGTTCAGCCTCTCCCTATAGGTCAAATCCTCCAACCCTGGCAACATCCTTGTAAATCATTTCTGAACCCTTTCAAGTTTCACAACATCTTTCCAATAGGAAGGAGACCAGAATTGCATGCAATATTCCAACAGTGGCCTAACCAATGTCCTGTACAGCAGTAACATGACCTCCCAACTCCTGTACTCAATACTCTGACCAATAAAGGAAAGCATACCAAACGTCTTCTTCACTATCCTATCTACCTGTGACGCCACTTTCAAGGAGCAATGAACCTGCACTCCAAGGTCTCTTTGTTCAGCAACACTTCCTAGGACCTTACCGTTAAGTGTATAAGTCCTGCTAAGATTTGCTTTCCCAAAAGGACAATAGGTTAGGTTGCTCCACATGCAATGCTGTGGAATGGAGCAGGCCAATTGCCAACTCTATCCAATGCAAGACCCACATTGTATTGGAGGCCTAAACAAATTGAAGAACATTAGTTGAAATTAGCGAGTTTTGAGAAGATTTGTAGCTCAGGTTGAGGTTCTGGATGTAGGTTTGCTCACTGAGCTGAAAGGTTCATTTTCAGACTTTTTGTTACCATACCACAGTAGCTCAGTGGTTAGCACTGCTGCCTCACAGCACCAGGATCTCAGGTTTGATTCCAGCCTCAGGTGACTGTGTGGAGTTTGTACGTTCTCCCTGTGTCTGCGTGGGTTTCCTCCCACAGTCCAAAGATGTGCAGGTAAGATGAATTGTCCGTGCTAAATTGCCCATAGTGTTAGGTGCATTGGTCAGAGGGAAATGTGTCTGGGTGGGTTACTCTTCAGAGGGTCGGTGTGGACTTGTTGGGCCAAAGGACCTGTTTTCACACTGTAGGGAATCTAATATAATCTAAGTAACATCTTCAGTGAGCCTCTGAATGAAGCACTGATGGTATAACCTGCTTTCTATTTATATGTTTGAGTTTCCTTGGATTGGTGATGTCATTTCCTGTAGTGACATCATTTCATATGATGGTGTCACTTCCTGTTCTTTCTCTCAGGGAATGGTAGATGGGATCCAAGTCAATGTGATTGTTGATAGAGTTCTGGTTGGAATGCCGCGCTTCTAGGAATTCTCGTGTGTGTCTCTGTTTGGCTTATCCTAGGATGGATGTGTTGTCCTAGTCGAAGTGGTGTCGTTCCTCATCCGTATGTAAGGATACTAGTGAAAGTGGGTCACATCATTTTGTGGCCAGTTGGCAAACGGCTGTGTCAACTCTCCAACCCAATCTTTGTGTCCACTACATGGATGACACCTTTGTCATCACTAAACAAAACAAATTAGAGGAAACCCTCAAGACCATCAATAATACCATTACTGGCATAAAATACACTTCAGAGGAGGAAAACAACAACAAACTGCCACTCCTGGATGTCGCAGTAGAACGAACAGCCAATGTGGAACTTCAGACCAGCATCTACAGGAAAACTACACATATGGGCCAAACATTGAACTACAGAAGCAATCATCCCAACATCCACAAATGAAGCCGCAGAGGAACTACTCAGAAGAAAGGAAAATCACCTATATAATGTATTCAAAAAGAATGGGTACCCAATGAACACAGTCTGCTGATTTCTCAGTAACAAACCAAAACAAGCAGACAAAATGCGTCCAGAAACCCAAGCCACTCTCCCTTACATCAAAGACATCTTGGAAGTGACTGCCAGACTCCTTGGCATCATGGTTGCCCACAAACCCACCAACACACTAAAACAGCAACTAATGAACTTGAGACACCCTATACAGATAACAAGCAAAACTAATGTCATCTACAAAATACCTTGCAAGAACTGTAACAAACACTTCATTGGACAAACAGGCAGAAAATTAACCACTAGGATACATGAACATCAACTAGCCACAAAATGACATGACCTATTCTCACTAGTATTCTATGAGGAAGAACACCACTTCGACTGAGACAACACATCCAGCCTAGGACAAGCCAAACAGAGACACTCATGAGAATTCCTAGAAGCATGGCATTCCAACCGGAACTCTATCAACAAATACATTAACTTGGATCTCATCTACCATCCCTGAGAAAAAGAACAGGAAGTGACATTACCATAGGAAATGATTTCAGAACAGGAAATGACATCACCAACCCAAGGAAACTCAAACATATAAATAGAAAGCAAGCTACACCAGCAGTGCTTCATTCGGAGGCTCACTGAAGATGTTTCTGAATGTGATGACGAAACATCTGAAAACGAACTTTCCAGCTCAGCGATTAAACCTACATCCATTAATTGAAATATTTCAATAAGCTCCTATTTGAGGTCTGTTCAGAAACTATTTCAGATATATTTTCAGTAGGGTCTCATCAATAATTTCTAAAATAAAGTAACCTTATTTTAGCCCAATTTCTGATGGAAAATTCACTCACCATGAGACAATAATAATTCTGATTCAGTTTACATTGTCCCGTACTGGAAGATGTGATGGGCTTGATTAAGATCACTAAAATGGTGTTAGAAAATCAAATATTCCTAGTTCGATATTATGTGCAATTTTGATGTAATTTTCTTTAGACTGATTTAAAACCATTTAATTCCTGTTTGGATACTGTGCATAGTAGACAGATATGAATCAGTTTAGATGAGACAAATATGTGGTATATTTGCAGTTTCCCACTGTATGATTCCATCCCCTGGTAATTGATCTAGCCGGGGGCTGAGGGAGTAATTGAAGTCACCACCTTCAGTAACCAGATCTCTTGGGTTTTGGTTAAGCACTTAAAACAAATTACAGAAAAGCTATGTTGTGCAGTTCAGTGTATACGTATGAAAAATGTTCTTTTGCAGAATAAACAGCAGTATTCTGCATTACTAGGAACAAACAGAAAGACAACATAAAAGGAGATGATTAATGATTATAAATGTTATTTTGGATGTTGGAAATAAAGATTGACTCATCCTGTTTCAAAATCATATTCAAACAGTCCACATCTGTGAGCTGAGTCACATGCAAAATATCATGTCACAGCTGAACAATGGCAGAATGCTTAAAGTTGTATGTGGGTCAGAAAGGGTGAATACTGAGGAGTGCCATAACTGCCATCTACTATGAGATTGGAGGAGAAAGTGAGGACTGCAGATGCTGGAGATCAGAGCTGAAAATGTGTTGCTGGAAAAGCGCAGCAGGTCAGGCAGCATCCAAGGAGCAGGAGAATCAACGTTTTGGGCATGAGCCCTTCTTCAGGAATGAGGAAAGTGTGTCCAGCAGGCTAAGATAAAAGGTAGGGAGGAGGGACTTGGGGGAGGGGCGTTGGAAATGCAATAGGTGGAAGGAGGTCAAGGTGAGGGTGATAGGCTGGAATGGGGGTGGGGGCAGAGAGGTCAGAAAGAAGATTGTTGGTTAAGAAGGCAGTGCTGAACTCAGCACCAAACTCAGCACCACCTTCCTAAGCTGCAATCTTCTTCCTGACCTCTCCGCCCCCACCCCCACTCCAGCCTATCACCCTCACCTTGACCTCCTTCCACCTATCGCATTCCCAACGCCCCTCCCCCAAGTCCCTCCTCCCTACCTTTTATCTTAGCCTGCTGGACACACTTTCCTCATTCCTGAAGAAGGGCTCATGCCCGAAACATCGAATCTCTTGCTCCTTGGATGTTGCCTGACCATCTACTATGAGATTGCCATGTAGGCTTGTGGGCTGAGCCCAAAGGAGTGAGATCTAACATTTGGTCCTCCTCAAAGTCTCTAAAACGATGCAACCTGTAACTAGTTGCTAACATACAACAAACTATACTTTGTTAAACTACAAGGACTTGAGAGTATGGTGCTGGAAAAGCACAGCACGTCAGGCAGCATCCGAGGAGCAAGGGAATTGATGTTTCGGGTATAACCCTTCCTCCTCCTCAGGAGCTGGTTTTCCTTTACCATACTAGACAAAGTTCCATCTCCACATTGAAATTAACCTCCATCGTGTGGTGTGGCTCTCTCACATTGCCAAATAGGACAGATTTCAAACAAAAATAGCAACTCAAGACTGAACATCCATGAGATGCTGTGGGCCTCAACAGCAGCAGAATTCAGAATTGTACTCCAGCAGTCTGCAACCGTGTGGCCTGGCATATCCCCTCCCCCCCACCCCCAAGCCATTACCATGAAACCAGGCAATAAATCCTGCTTCAATGGAGAGTGCAGGAGAGTATGCCAGGAGCAGCACCAGGCATACCTAAAAATAAGGTGTCAACTTGGTGAAGCTACCAAACAAGATTGTTTGCATAATCAGGAAGTGATAGAGCTAAGTGACTGCTCAGCTAACAGATCAGGTCTAAGCTCTGCAGTCCTGTCAAGTCAAGTTCTGAATGGTGGTGGACATTTAAACAACTTGCTGAAGGAGGTGTTCCACAAACATTCCATCCTCAATGATGGAAGAGCCCAAAACATCAATGCAAAAGAAAGGGCTGAAGCATTAGCAGAAAGTCACGGTAGGCACTGCAAGACGTGTCAAAGTGTGGGCATGAATACCACCATTACACGTGGGGACACCTCCCGCCTTGTACATGGTAGGTACTCATGTGACTCAGCCAACGTTGTCTATCTTATACGTTGCAGGCAAGGATGCTCGGAGGCATGGTACATTGGAGAAACCGAGCAAAGGCTACGACAACGGATGAATAGGCACCGTACAACAATCAGCAAACAAGAGTTTTCCCTCCCAGTTGGGGAACACTTCAGTGGTCCAGGACATTCGACCTCGGACCTTCGTGTGACCATCCTCCAAGGCAGACTTCAGGACAGGCAGCAGCAAAAAGTGGCCAAGCAGAGGCTGATAGCTAAGTTCGGTACCCATAGGGAGGGCCTCAACGGGGACCTTGGGTTCATGTCACATTACAGGTGACCACCATTGCACTATATACACATACAGACACTCCTACACACACACACACACATACACACACACACCCCTATACACACGGGCACACATATACACAGACACACACACACACCCTTACAGACACACATGCTCCCACACTCACACAGGCATCCTCTCAGAGACTTAGACCACTCTACACTCATGCATACACATTTACACTCTCTCTCACAGACACTCACAACCCCCCACTCCAGATGCGCACACATCCTCCCACACTCACACATGCGCCCCCTCACAGACTTAAGACACTCTGCACTCACTACGCACACATATACACTCTCTCTCACACTGACAACCCCAACCCAGACAGACACACACACAGACAGACACAAAGACCCACATGCACACATATATTTTGTGGGGTGAATTTGTACTTTGCTCAAAAACCGCATGGATTCATGTAAAACTGTTATCTCACATTTTAGATTAGAATCAATCTAAACATCATGGCATAGACAGAGAACATAGGGTAAAACACAAGGACTGCAGATGCTGGAAACCAGATTCCAGATTAGAGTGGTGCTAGAAAAGCGCAGCAGGTCTGGCAGCATCCGAGGAGCAGGAAAATCGATGTTTCGGGCAAAAGCCCTTCATCAGGAATAGAGGCAGGGTGCCTGCAGAGTGGAGCGATAAATGAGAGGGGTTGCTGGTGGGGAGAAAGTAGCATAGAGTACAATAGGTGAATGGGGGTGGGGATGGAGGTGATAGGTCAGAGGGGAGGGTGGAATGGATGGGTGGAAAGGAAGATAGGCAGGTAGGACAGTTCATGAGGGCAGTGCTGAAGAACTTCAGGACAGAGGAGATGACCTGTGTGTTGCAGTGAGAGAGAGACTCCCTGAGATTCTTGTAGAGAGAGGAGGAAAACTACTTCAAGGCAGGCATCCTTGCAAGAGAATTCACAGTAGGGTTGAAATCACCTAGGTAAAAACAAGGACTGCAGATGCTGGAAACCAGAGTCTAGATTAGAGTGATGCTGGAAAAGAGCAGCAGTTCAGGCAGCATCCGAGGAGCAGGAAAATTGATGTTTCGGACAAAAGCCCTTCATCAGGAATAGAGGCAGGAAGCCTGCAGAGTGGAGAGATAAATGAGAGGGGGGTGGGGGTGGGGAAAAAGTAGCATAGAGTACATTAGGTGAATGCAGGGGGTTAACACCTTCAACATATTGTCTAGCTAACATCAATTGTTACAGCTAACCTGAGAATGCAACTTTTAAAAAAAAGTTTTGTGATTTACACATGAAAGAAGTGAAACTATCATGGTATTCGAACAGATGAAAGACTCAACAGACAATCAAGGTAATTTTTTCAATGTATAATTTCAGTTCCATCACACTAAACTTTTGCTATCAATTCTGTGCCTTACCATTGTGTCTCCACAATCACCTGATGAAGGAGTGGTGCTCCGAAAACTAGTGTGCTTCCAATTAAACCTGTTGGACTATAACGTGGTATTGTGTGATTTTTAACTTTGCAAAAGCAGAGTTAGCAACTCGCTGATATGCTAGAAACCCCAATGTAGAGTAGTGAAGATGTCAGGGCATTTAATTGTCCTGCCCTTTAAGTCTTTCTTAAGTATATCTTAACTATTTTTTTTAAGGAAGATTGCTTAGTGTTTAACTTTGATGAGAGAATCCTAAGGATTTCCATTACTGGACTAATTTCATAACCGATCATTATTCCAGTAGAATTGTTTCTACTTTGTAGTTTGAAAGACAGCTACAAGCAGTTATAGACCCTGATGTGGGTCTATGAATGAATGTTTGTTATGTTTGTTGTATGGAATTGTGAACTTGAATGAAATGCTTGTTGTTATTAGAATTTATTTTGTTGAAGGAATATAAATGTAGTAATGAGAGAACTTTATTCAACACAGTGAAGTCTTCAATAGATGTGGTGTTTTATTTTACACAACATTACTTGACCTTAAAGTCAAAAAGGATGGTGCTGGAAAAGTACAACAGGTCAGGCAGCTTCGAGGAGCAGGAATATCAATGTTTTGGGCATAAGCCCTGCATCAGGAATGTGATCTTGATCTTATCGTTGCTTAGAACCTGAGGGTTGCCTACATTGGATTCTAGAGGAGTTGTCAAGGTAGATATAAGGACAAAGTGTTGAGTGTATAGGACATAGGTTGGCATGGGTTAGTACTAACTTGGCACAGGATATGTAGGTAGTGACACTGCATGGGTTGGCATGGATCAGACCTGAGGAGTAGGTTGAGGTTAAGGCATCAGGGTTGAAGGAATGTTACATATTTTGCTTAGGTGAACACCAACACAGTGCTGGTACACTTAGGCAGGCCACCTGCTTGGCTTGCCTCTACATCGACCAGCATCCATTCTCCTTCTGGGATTGCCGAGCCCACCTCCTAGGGAACCACAATGCCAGAACAAAATTCTAACCTCCTAGGCCACTCTTCTGGATAAGATTTGTGGAGACAGGGAGCGTCCCACGTCTGTGCTTTCAACCTAGGAGAGAATACTCACTTGTGTCTCCATTAAGTCTAATATTCCAGATGCTTGATGAACCTTTTTCTCAACTTATTCAACTGCCTTTGAAAATTTGTGCACATATACCTTTAGGAGCCTCCATTCCTTGGCCCCCTTACAGATTTCAATCCTTTATTTAATATTGCCTCTCCTCCAGCTTCCCAACGAAAGAAACAAGTACAGGTAAATGGGCTTCGTCTAGTTTGGTATTTCTTGGGTGGCATAGACATGGTGGGCCAAAAGGTCTGTTTCTATGCTGTATGATTCTATGATTCTAACATGGATCTCATTACATTGTTCCTGACATCATATTTCAGCTCTTATGTCTCCGCCTACTCCACCTGCCTGTATCCGTCCTCTTGAAGTCTCCCACTATAAATTTCGCATTTCTGTTTCATATGATCTACAACTTTTGAAGTATGCTGTTTTACGAGTTTAGGACTGAAAAGGTTTGAGGATGTAGGTTGTTTTTTGAGAGTTAACTCCCACTGTCTTATTAGTATTTGTTCTGAAGTGGATCACAGGAGTGTGAGAATGAAACTTCCTTATGATTTGGACAGAGTTTTCATGTTTTAAACATCTACTTCAATCACTTTGAGGCTGGACTTAGTTGGTGAAGTGCAGTTTGATTTGAAAACTAGGTAAAACACACAGACTAAAAGGATTGACTGGATTTGCTTGAAGTAATGGGTACAATTTGTTTTTGTGTGCAGTTACAAAAATACAAAACATTCAAGCTCTAATAGACATTCTAGCTCAAATTACAAGCACAGTGTCTGTGTTCAGAAAGGAACATGTTGGCATACCTGCTAGAAGTGCATCTATCTAGAATCAATAAACATTTAGCATCAGTGTGTATTTTGTCTATGAGTGTCAATACCTTTAATAAATTTCTAAGTATAAAGCACAGCATCTTAGACATTCCCTGCCAGAGATAATATCTCTAATAATGTCTTTCTACTAGTCAATAATCAGGTAGGGATAAAACAGACTACTGCCCAAGACTAGTTTCACCTTTACAGTAAGTTTGAAGATTCTGCCAATTACCTTTTGTAATTAAATTCAATTATATTGAGCTATCTCAATATAAACTGGTCAATATTAATTCATATGATTAAGATAAACAATGCTGCCAACTTAGATATTTTTAATTATAAACCTCAGAAGTCAGTGTTATCTCCTCATGCACACTTGTGGTACCTTTCAGGAATGGTAGGGAAGTGATAGAAGGATTGCCAGGCTGATAATCAGCTCATTCAACCACATCATCAGCACACATGGATCTACATATCTGGGGACAGGATGGGAATCCAGAGCTTCTAGCTTAGACACAGGGGTGTAACACAGTGCCACAAGACATCTGGGAAGCTGTTGGTGGTTTAATTATTTACCACCTAATTGGAAAAGCACTTTAAGATTTCATTGTAATGCAATTTTTAAAATGGAAAACTTCAATTTCAGTGATGACACTTGACAATCTGTTTGACACCCTGCCTGATATTAATTTTTTGTCAACTTGTATATATTGCCTTCAATATCATAACACTTTGTGAGGCACTTCATATTATAAAGCAAAAAAGGGCTTTATAAGAATATTCTGGGTCAAACAAACAAAAACCTAGTCAGAGGTATGATTTATAGTGTGTCCTAAAGGTCAAAGATGAGGTAAATGGGTGGAGAAAACTGGGAGGGCATTCCAGAGATCAAGACCTGAGCAGTGAAAGCAGAACGATTAAATTTAAGGTTGCACAAGATGCTGCAATTGGGGAGTGTTGGTGGGTAGTAGTTATGGAGGAAAATGGAAAGGTCATGGAGGGTTTTGAAAGCAATGATGAGAACTTTAAAATCAAGAAGTTGCTTAATTGGAAGCCAGTGTAGGTGTGTAAAATCTTATGACCTTAAGAAATAGGAACAGGAATAGGCCATTTGTGTCCTCCAGCCTCCTCCGCCATTCAATAGAACTGTGGCTGATCTGACATGTCTCAAGTCCACTTTCCTGCACTTTCCCCATAATTCTTGATTCCTCAAGATCAACAATCTATCCATCTCATCCTTAAATATTCACAAGAACCTGCCCCATAGCTCTTTGCGGCAAGGAGTTTGAAAGCTTCAAAATTCTCTAAGAAATTATTCCTAATCTCAGTCCTAAACTGATACCTCTTTATTCTGAGACTATGCTCTCCAGTCGCAGAATCTTCCAGGAGGGAAAACATCCTCTCAGCATTTACACTGTCAAGCCCCTTAAGAAGCAGGAGAGTCGACATTTTGGTTATAAGCCCTTCATCAGGAATGTGGAGGGGGAAGGGGGATGAGAGATAAATGGGGAGGGGGGGGCAAGGGGGGAAAGGACGAAAGTACGATGGTGATAGGTGAATGCAGTTGGGTGGGTAATTGTGATAGGCTATTGGGGTGGATGGAGCAGATAGATGGGAAGGAAGATAGGCAGGCAGGTCAGGTCAAGAGGGCAGTGCTGAGTTGAAAGGTTGGATCTGGGATGACATGGTGGGGAGGGGAGATTTGGAAACTGGTGAAGTCGATATTGATACTATGTGGTCGTAGGGTCCCAAAGTGGAAGATGGGGGCGTTCTTCCTCCAGTTGGCAGGTAGCATTGATTTGGTGGTGGAGGAGGCCCAGTATATGCATGTCCTTGGGGGAGTGGGAGGGGGAATTGAAGTGGTTGGCCACAGGGCAGTGGAATTGTTTGGTGCGTGTGGACCAGAGATGTTTCCTGAACCACTCCTCAACTTGGCGTCCTATCTCCCCAGTTACAGGAGACCACATCGAGAGTAACAAACACAGTAGATGAGAAGAGTGGATATGTAGGAAAATCTCTGCCAGACTTGAAAAGGTCCTTTAGTGCCTTGAATAGAGGTGAGGGGGGAAGGTGTGGGCGCAGGTTTTATACCTCATGCGGTGGCAAGAGAAGTTTTTAGATTAGATTAGATGACTTACAGTGTTGATACAGGCCCTTCAGCCCAACAAGTCTACACCGACCCGCCGAAGCGCAACCCACCCACTCCCCTACATTTACCCCTTTACCTAACACTACGGGCAATTTAGCATGGCCAATTCATCTGACCTGCACATCTTTGGACTGTGGGAGGAAACCGGAGCACCCGGAGGAAACCCACGCAGACACGGGGAAAACGTGCAAACTCCACACAGTCAGTCGCCTGAGTCGGGAATTGAACCCGGGTCCCTGGCGCTGTGAGGCAGCAGTGCTAACCACTGTGCCATCGTGCCGCCCTTTTATTTAAATTACACCAACCGGGTGTGGCGAATGGGTTGGTGGGAGGGAGGCATGGACCTAACGAGAGAGTCACAGAAGGAATGGTCCCTGCGGAACACAAATGAGGGTGGGAGGGAAATATATTTTTGGTGGTGGAATCTGACTGTAGGTGGCAAAAATGGCAGAGGATAAAGCACTATTTCCAGAGATTCATGGGGTAGAAAGTGAGGACCAGGGGTGTTTATCCTTGTTGCATTTGGAGGGCTGGGGTTTGAGGGTGGAGATGTGGGAAGTGGAGGAAATGCGTTGGAGGGCATGTTGATCACGTGGGAGGGGAAATTGCAGTCCTTGAAATAGGAGGGCATCTGGGATGTCCTGGAGTGAAATTGCTCCCTCTGGGAGCAGATACAATGGAGGCAGAGGAATTGCGAGCAAGGATTGAATTTTTACAGGAAGGGGGTTGGGACGAGGTGTAGTCATGGTAGCTGTGGGAAGTGCTGTGTTTAAAACAGATGTCCATGTTGAGTCGGTCGCTAGAGACAGAGACGGAGAAGTCCAAGAAGGGGAGGGAGGTGTCGGAGATGGTCCAGGTGAACTTGAAGTCAGGGTGGAAGATATTGGTGAAATTGATGAACTGTTCAACCTCCTCATGGGAACATGGATGGCTCCGAAACAATCATTAATGTAGCGGGGGAAAAGGTGGGGATGGTGCCGGGGTAACTCCGGAAGAGCGAGTGTTCCACATACCGTACAAAGATGCAGGCATAGCAATCTTATAAACTTGTATTTGGTTGCCCCTTAACCTCCTACATTCCAGTGAAAACAAACCTAATCTATCCAACCTTTCTTCATAGCTAAAATTCCTATCCAAGGAAACATCCTGGTAAATCTTTTTTGTACCCTCACCAAAACGTCCACATTCTTCTGATGTGTGTTGACCAGAACTGCATGCAATATTCCAAGTGTGGTCTAACTAAAGTCCTGTAAAGTTGCAGCATAACTTGCCTATCCTTGTACTCAGTGCCCATTCCAATGAAGGTAAGCATGCTATAAATCTTTCTTACTACCTTATCTACCCATGCTACCACCTTCAGTGAACTGTGGACCTGCACACCCAGATCCCTCTGCATATCAATGCTCCTAAGTCATTCACTGTATAATTTCCAATTGTACACGACCTTGCAAAACGCATCCCATTTGTCCGGATTAAACTCTATTGCTATTTTTCTGCCCATGCCTCCAACTAATTTAATATCCTGCTGTATCTTCTGGCAATCCTTCTCACTATCTGTAATTCTACCAATTTTTGTATTAGTGGTTTTGGAGAAAATTTGTAGCTCAGTTTGATGATAAGTGTGTAAGCTAGCTTGCTGAGCTGGAAGATTTGTTTTCAGATGTTTTGTCACCAGACTAGGTAACAGCATCAGTGAGCGTCTCTGGTGAAGCACTGGTAGTATGTCCCACCTCTCTATTTATAGGTCTTGATTTGTTAAGGTGGTTGACTCTCACTGATGATGTTACCTAGTATGATGATGAAACATCTGAAAACAAATCTTCCAGCTCAGCAAGCTAACTTACATACTAATCTTTGTATCAGCTGCAAACTTACTAATTAGACCAGCCACATTTTCCTCAAAATCATTTATGTAGACCACCAAGTCCCAGCACTGATCCCTGTGGACCACCACTAATCACAACCCTACATTCAGCAAAGCATCCTTCCATCACTACCCTTTGTCTCGATGACTAAGCTAGTTTTGTATCTAGCATGCCAGCTCACCCCTGGTACCATGTGACTTTACCTTTTGTAACAGTCTGCTATACTTCCCAGAGGAGTTCATCAATTCCATGTATTACACCATCTCTAATGTATGTCATTGAGTCAGTGATGACATGTCATGGAGAGTGACATGCAGTTCACAACATCACAGATGGCAGTCTTTAACCAATTTAATTCACTTCACATGATATCAAGAAGTGGCTGAACGCATTGTGTACTTCAAAGGCCATGGGCCTGATAGCACTCAGCAACTTTGATGAAGACCTGTGCTCCAGAACGAGCTGACCCCAGGCCAAAATGTTCCATTGCATCTATCTGTTAAATACGAAACAATATGGAATATCACCTTGCTATGTCTTGTAAAGAAATAATAAGGACAATCCAATCCAGCCATTGATTATACTATCAGTCCAATCTCAATCATCAGTAAAATGATGGGAGAGATTGCCAACAGTTACATCAAGCAGCACTTACATAAGAATAACCTGCTGACTGACATGCAGACAAGGTATTGCCATGGCCAATCAGTTCCTGACCTCATTATTGTTCTAAACATGAACAAAAGAGCTGAACACCAGAAGTAGGGTGAGTGTGACTGCCCTTGATATTGAGGCACAATTTGATGGACTATGACATCAAGTCGCCCCAACAAAATTGGAGTCAATGGGAATCAAGGAAGAGTCTCCACTGAATGGAGTCATACTGAATATAAAAAGAAGATAGCTGTGGTCAGGGTCTGAGAGGGGATACATCAGACCTAATACCTGTGGCCTGAGGAACTAGGGAGCCCCATGTGCTCAGGCTGGACACGGGGCTGCTGTGCCCAAGTTGTGAGTGTGTGATTTTGTATAGGGGTAGGGCAGGGGTGGTGTGATTAGGGAGTGCAGGAGCAGCACTGAGGCCTGTGATTTCTCTTCCTGCCCTGTTTGTGGTCTTTGGACGTCAGTCATCTTAGCTCCAACTCCAGGACTTCTCTGCAGGAATTCCTCAAGGTAGTGTCTTGGGTCCAACCACCTTAACTGCTTTAACAACCAACTTCTTTCCATCGTAAGGTCAGAAGTGGGATGTTTGTTGATGAATGCAAAATGTTCAACAACATTCATAATTCCGCAGATGCTGTTTCCTTTGTTTGACTCGAATTTCAGCTCAGTGGTTTGGAAAACTTCCCTAAATGACAAGCAAATTTGGAAACTCCCCAAAATGTTTTTAATTTTCTGTTTCAGGGACATGAAACAGACTTCTAAAAATTTGGATGAAACAAAAACAGAACCCGCTGGAGGAACTCAGCAGTTTTGGCAGCATCTGTGGAGAGAAAGCAGAGCTAAATTTCAATTTCAATTCTGAAGAAAGTTCACTTGACTCAAAACCAGCAGCAAGGATTATATAATTCATAGATGGATTAGTGGTAAGAGGAAGAGCATCTCTACTGAAGGTGGGAGGGATCTGGGATTCATTGACCAAAAGAGCAGAAGAGGCAGGAGCTTTTTAAAGTCATCACAGTTTAAAGCACTTGCAGGACTACATGAAAAATAGTGTTCTGCAGGGCACCAAATTGGTTACAGGAAGATGGAAATAGAAGCCCACAGCCCAAGGCTGTGTGTGAGAAAGGGTAAACTAAGCTTCCTCATCCTTCTCAGTCTGACTACAGAATCAGTTGCATTATCCTTTTTTTAATACCTCTTCAGTGTTGTCCAGTCAGGAAAGTTCCTGCTTGACTTTTTAAATTTATGAAATGTGGTTTCAATGATTAAGCCAGAATTTATTATCCATTCTTAACTGACCTTGATAAGAAGGTGGTTAGCACTGCTGCCTCGCAATGTCAGGGGCCTTGTACGATTCCACCCTTGGGTAATTGTCTGTGTGGAGTTTACACATTCACCTTGTGTCTCTGGGTTTTCCTCAGATGGTCCGGTTTCCTCCTGCGATCCAACACTGTGAAGGTGTGGGGGGCATTAGCCATGCAGGGTTACAGGAATGAGCTCTTCCAGTAACTTCTGTTTTTGTACAGAGTTGGGATTGTTCTATATTTTATGCTCATTAAAGTAGAGGTTGCACTTCCACACCCTACTTTCAAATGATTGTGTATAGTCAGGTTGTTTAATCTAACTTACTTCTCTTATAAACAAGTGTACAACATGGTGATCTAGTTAACATGATTCAGAAGCACATCCAGCACACATCTGCTAGTGCTTGAAAGCCAACGGATAAGATGATAATGACAGCGGTGCTTGAAGATCTGTAAAACTCCACTCATATCGTTATTGTATTTAAGAGCTGTTCTGCCATAGAGCTGGAGAAATTGACTTCACAACAGGGCATAGAAGAATTCTATGGTTAGAATGCAGTTTTCAGGAAGTCCTCCATAAAAAGGAGGTGTTTTGAATGATGGTCATTTTTCAATTAAGAGAAGCAGCAAATGACTGAAAGGGAGTTGCTGAAAGGGTAAGTATAGTTTCACTTATGTCAAAAAATCAGTGATGCAAATAGGGAGGAAATTGTCAGTCTTTGAATAGCTACTGAGGTTGGTGTGCTCACAGAGCACTACTTCCTGCTGCAGCTCAGTTGATACACGTGTGGCTATGAATCAGGTGGTTGTGGGTTTGAATGCAATTTCATAAGATTTTACACTGAATATGAGCTCAATGCACCGCAACAAAAACTGTAGGACATGTGGTCCTTCACTTAGCTGTCTCACCCACTTTAATTTCTCAGGCAAAAGCTTTTAATTAGCATGAGGTGGGACTGGCCTCCATCTCCAGGTGAACCCCAACTGCGGCCATCACTTCTCCACATAAGCAATATGATTGACTTCTTCATGGATGCTCCTTGTCCAGTTTGGGTATGGCGGGGGGAGGGAATCAACAATAAAGATTTCTATGAGTCAGTGGAGATATAACATTTTTTCATGAAAGCTTTGAGGACTTCCTTGAAGTTTTCTCTCTCCTGGTAACTGCTTAATTTGATGGAGCTCTGAGAAAAGAGCTTGCTTTGGAAGACATCTTCCAGGTTTGTGAATGATTTAGAGAATGAGATATAGATACAGCACAGAAACCGACCCTTCGGTCCAACTTGTCCATGCTGACCAGATATCCCCACCCGGCCCATATCCTTCCAAACCCTTCCTATTCATATACCCATCCAGATGCCTTTTAAATGTTGCAATTATACCACCTTCCACCAACTCATTCCATACACGCACCATCCTCTGTGTGAAACAGTTGCCCGTTAGGTCTCTTTTATATCTTTCCCCTCTCACCCTAAACCTATGCCCTCTAATTCTGGACTCCCCCATTACAGGGAAAATACTTTGTCTATTTATCCTTCCCTGCCTCTCATGATTTTATAAATCTCCATGAGGTCACCAATCAGCCTCCAACGTTCCAGGGAAAACATCCCCAACCTATTCAACCTCTCCCTGTAGCTCAAATCCTCCAACCCTGGCAACATCCTTGTAAATCTTTTCTGAACCTTTTCAAGTTTCACAACATCCTTCTGATAGGAAGGAGACCAGAATTGCATACAATATTCCAACAGTGGCTGAACCAATGTCCTGTACAGCCACAACATGACCTCCCAACTCCTGCACTCAATACTCTGACCAATAAAGGAAAGCATACCAACACCTTCTTCACTATCCTATCTACTTGTGACTCCACTTTCAAGGAGCTATGAACCTGCACTCCAAGGTCTCTTTGTTCAGCAACACTCCCTTGGACCTTACTATTAAGTGTATAAGTCCTGCTAAGATTTGCTTTCCCAAAATGCAGCACCTCGCATTTATCTAATTTAAACTCCAGCTGCCTCTTCTCAGCCCATTGGCCCATCTGATCAAGAGCCTATCATAACCTGAGGTAACCTTCTTCACTGTCCACTGCACCTCCAATTTGGTGTCATCAGCAAACGTACTAACTGTTCCCCTTAAGCTCACATCCAAATCATTTCCATAAATGATGAAAAGTAGTGGACCCAGCACCAATCCTTGTGGCACTCCACTGGTCACAGGCCTCCAGTCTGAAAAACAACCCTCCACCTTCACCCTTTGAGCCAGTTCTGTATCCAAATGGCTAGTTCTCCCTGTATTCCATGAGATTTAACTTTGTTAACCAGTCTCCCATGGGGAACTTTGTTGAAACTCTTCTGAAGTCCATATAGATCATGTCTACCACTCTGCCCTCATCAATCCTCTTTCTTATTTCTTCAAAAAACTATCTCACTTAACATCGGCTTATTGATAATAACCAGTGCTTAGCAGAAGCATTGAATGTTGGCTTGAGAGAGGACACTGTTATTTGAGCATCTCTCCTACCAGTGGATTACAGGATTTTGTGGAGACATGGTCAGTGACATTTCTCCAGGGATCTGATTTTGATTTAGAGTTTTACATTTTATTGTCACATGTACTCAAGCACAGAAGTACACGCTTATGGTGTAATACGAAAAAATGTTGCCACACAAAGTGCAATGTTAGGTACCAAGGTACCTAGGTACAAAAAAGTAGTAAGAGAAACAGAGTTAAAAAGTTAAGCATTACTTCATTGATTAAGCAGAAAAATAAGGTAATAATTAACATTAAAGTCTTTCTTAATTTAAGCTAGGAAAATAAAGGAATATGTTAGAAATACAGCAGTCTTTGATGAGTCCTCTGATTGTTTTGCTCTCCAGGAGACATCAGCTGCCTGTTCTTAACACCGTGACTGCAGATACTGTTGCTGCCGTGAAGCTGCTGCCTCTCTGATCACCCCCAGTGCCTCAAGAACATGCTCAGACAGGACCCACTCAAGCACTGAGCCGAGACACAGCCACAAGCTGGCAAGAGACCGGCTGACATATCACCAAGGGACCAGGCTGAGATCTGCCACAAGCCACCAAGAGCCACCGAGAAGCTGGGCCAAATCACCACAAGCTGCCAAGAGACTGGGCAGAGACCACCGAGAGACCAGGCCGAACTACCACAAGCATCAAGTGACCAGGCCGAGAGACGCTGAGAGACCGAACCAACATACCACCATGAGCTGCCAAGAGACCAGGCCGAGACTTGTTGTTTGGCCCTGCAGGATACCTATCACCTTATAACAAATTTCGATTTGCTGAGTGACCACGGGGCCATGAACACAATTTTCTTTGAGGGATACCGGCGGTAAAAGCTGTACCGTGGCCATGATGAAGGTCTTGCCCAGGCCGGTGGGTGTTTTGGAAAAGGACTGCCTGGCCATGTTAAAATATTAGGGTCGGAGCAGGTAGTTACTGGGGGAAATTGACACACCACCAGAGAATAGGTTAACACCAAAGAGAGAGGCTGACAGCAGGCTCTCAGAGCCTGGCATGGGGCTGTTTAGGCACTGCTTAGCCTCAAACACTGCCACTACCTGCACATTGTCATCATCCCAATCCTGGAATCCATTCCTCAGCTGGGGTTGCTACAGGCTTGATCTCAGTGCTGATCCCACCCTGGGACTGAGGCTGGGACTGAGATTGGGGCACTGTGTTGCCCCAACTCTGAAACAGTGGATGCTGCCACCCTCTGCTCATTCAAGAAACATCTCAGGAATGATCCAGATGGTGGGTGTGATCATCTGAGATAGCTGCTGTACATTGTCCATGCCTCTGATGAATATAGAAGGGCAGGGAGAACTATTACTCTATATACTGTCAATTTAGTACTAGGCTCGATGTCTTTCTCATCAAATACACTGTGCGTGAGATGGTCAAAGACAAAGTTGGCACAGTGGAGGGCATGTTAAGTTTCATCTATTACTATGATGAAATTTAACCTTGCTGAAAGAAGGCTCTCAAGATATAAGAATTGGTCCATGTTATCGACTGACTCACCATGAATCATGATAGACAGGACGTAGATGTCAGGAATCCTAACCCTCCTGAAAAGTTCAGAGAACTTAACAGCAAAGGTTTAATTCACACTTGGGAAACTGATGTATTTTCCCAACTGCCTCAATGAAGTTCCCCCACCCACCATCTTAAAATCTAGAGGTAAGCCCAGAAAACTCCATGTTTCTGTGGTTTCCCACATGTAAGAGAGTTTCTGATTAGTACAGGTCAAACTAATAACCTCCGGCTCTTAAGTTGCTGAATTTCAGTTGTTTTACATTAATTTTCAGGGATATCAGCTTAACACATGTTGACAATAAATTACTCTTGAAAAATGCAGGAAAATCTTCCAGATCAATAAGTGTGCAATATAATAGAGAAACAACTTTCATAGTTTGAATTAAATATATCAGATAAAATCAATTGCTTTTATTTTAGATATGTTAGTGGACTTGCTTTTGACAGAAAACAGGTGGAAGGATATTGAAATTATCTTCTTTACTGTGTTCTCCTCAATTAGTTTAGTTTCTAAATATTCTTAAATTGATATTTTGTTCAGGGAAAGGTACCAGGATCATCTGAAACCATCAAGTCAAAAAACTTGTTTGAGAATGTTGGTAGATGCATTTCTGCACAATTGAACTTGGTCAAACATTAACACCAGAAGTTAAATTAATACCAGAAGTTATTGGTTTAACCAGCAAATGCATTAGATCCATATACAAATATTACCATTTTAACAGTTAAAATTATTGGTTTTTGTTTATACCTGTTTTTTTCTTTAAAAAAGTGATAGATCTATCATTTGGTGTTATTTCTGCATCTGAATGAATAACCTTTCAATCATTTCTGGAATAACAGTGGATGATAAATATATTTCCTGATAAGGTTTGCACATTCCTTTTGTGCTGTTCAGAATCAGTGATGACTGGCAGCTTGAATTATTTAGAATTCAACTAGTTCAGCATTGTCAGTCTTCACTGTGCACATGGTAAATAAACATGATATAGTTGACTTTTTGATCATGTTAAATTCATGTGTTGACAGGATACCGATTGCAGTGGGCCTTTAGTGCAATACAATCTAAGGTTTGCACATCTGAGGTTTCTCTCAATTAAACTCTGGAATCACTATTGCTTTGAATGGAGTCTCACATGACTTGAATTGAATGGCAATCCTGTGTCATTGCCATTCATATTTATAGACATTTTTTATTCATTTTATCAGACTAATATCCACAATAACTAATGTTCTATGTAGGCACATTGCAATAACCGAATATTACAAAGAGCTGTCTTTAGTGAGGCACAAAGCTACGATCCTTAATCAGATTCAGCAGTTACTTCTCAAGTAAAACAAAGACTTGTGGATGCTGGAGATTTGAAACAAAAACAGAAATTGCTAGAGAAATGCAGCAGATCTGGCAGCATCTGTGAGAAGAAAGCAGAGTTAACATTTTGAGTCTGGGTAACTCTTCTTCAGAACTCTTCTTGAAATGTTTCCTTGCCACAGATGCTGCCAGATCTGCTGCTTTTCTCCAACATGTTCTATTTTTGTTTCAGTAGATCTCTCCTGTATCTCACACGGCAGAAGAAATAATTCAAATTTCATTTGATCTCATACATTTTGAATCAAGGTGTAAATAATATTGTTTTCTTTTGTGAGCTCTTCACCTTTATTCAGGTCGTCCTGAATAGTAGTCAAACCAAATGCTGACAGAAAGTTGCGGATGGGTCTTGCCAATCATGAAGGTGCTGTACTGCTATTGCGCTGACTGCCAGAAAATATAGAAGAATTAATATTTTAGGCAAAGTAACCCAAAATGTGCTTTAAACCATACTGCTGAATTCTGGGAATCTAATGGATTAATTTAGGAATTCAGGCAAGTTCACCTCCATGATTAAAATCACCCCACAGAGGCTAATATTCCATCACCAAGTCACCGTTTATTTACACATGGCCGTATCTCTGACATTCAATGTTTTTATGTCAGCCAGGGCTCCCTGATTGGACTGGATTAACAGCCCCGATCAGGCAAATCATATTCTGTGAAGTCCAGCTGGCTGACCATGTTACAATCACTACAATGTTTGTCAAAATCAATCCTCAAACTCCTGTCAGCACTTGGTTCAACCTCCCAGGAAGATTTGAGAAAGGGGAATAACATTCAATTTATTTATTCATAGAGTTTGGGCATCACTGGCTGACTTAGTATTTGTTGTCCATTCGTAACTGCCCTTGATCTAAGTTACTAGGCCATAGCAGCGGACAGTAAAGAGACAAGCACATTGTTACGGGTTTGAAATCTAATGTAGACCAGACCAGGTAAGGATGGCCTAAAATAAATTAATGAGCCAGAAGGGTTTTCAATAATGATGTTACATGATCATCATTAGATTATCTTTTGTTTTTTTTTAATGCAGACCATTTTTCCATTTGCTGCATTGGAATTTGAACTCATTCTTCATGGAATATTAGTCTGAATTCTGTATTACTGGCCCAGAGTCGTTACCACTACATCGACTTCAAAAAGAAAAAGAGGAGTTGCACTCCAAATCCAAGATTTATTGAAATTATTAATAAAACGAGATTTGGACAGGTTTGTTATTCTTGTGGATTATTTTGTGGATTGAATAAAGAACTATCATAGTAGAAACTGTTTTCAATTAGTATCTTGCACTTCTGGACCCAGGCTATCAAGGTAACAAGCCTGTGAAACAGATGGGAGAAAACTGTCAAGAAAAGGAAGTGATATCTGAGTGTATTCCATGAAAGATCAACTAATTTTATCTGGTGCTGCCTTTCCTCCCATTATTTAGGTAGCATTCAGAGCAAAGTGAAAAAGCTAATTTGCCACAAGAAATTTTGAGGAATATTTAGTCTTAGCTTTAGTTATACTATATCTGCAAAGTTCGAGATGTTTTATATAAATTTAAACCTCTCCATGACCTTGCTCTCCCCTATCTTTGAAACGTCCTCCAGGTAGAGAATTTGTCTGTCCTGCATCAATTCGTTGATGCCAATTATTTGGATTGAATTGATTTCTATTATCTCTCTCTCTCTCTCTCTCACTCCCTCTCTCTTTCTCACTCACACACACACACTTGGAAGGGCTAAGTTTACACATTCTCCTCATGTGTACATGGGTTGCATCTGGATGTTCCGGTTTCTTCCCACAATCCAAAGATATGCAAGTTAGTGAATTGGCCATGTTAAATTGCCCATTGTGTTCAGGGATATATAGTTTAAGTGCATTAGTCAGGGGAAATGTAGAGCAATAGGGTAGGGGATTGAGTTTGGATGGGTCGGTGAGGGCTTATTGGGCCAAATGGATCAGTACTAAGCCCTGCTGTCCTGCCATATCGAGTCATGAACGGTGTCAGACAATTAAACGACTAATAGGAGCAAATTCCAAAAATATGCAATGAAATCATATTGGACTTGAAACATTAACTTCATTAACCTGCCGATTTTCTCCAGAACTTTCTTTATTGTTTAATCAGACCTCCAGCATTTGCAGAGCTTTACTTTTACAGAAAAATATCCCCATCCTCAATAATAGATGAGCGCACTACATCAGTGCAAGATCTGCCACTGAAACATTTGCAATCAGCTTCAGTCAGAATTTCCTAGAGGATGATCCACCGTAGTCTCCTTCGACAGTCCCCAGCAATGCAGACGCCACTTTTTAGCTAATTTTATTCAATCGACAAGATGTCCAGAAACAACTGAAGGTGCTGAACTCTGCAGTCTTGACAACACCCTAGCAGCAGCATTGATCCTTGTTTACTAGAAACTGATGGAAAGAGGATATCAATGGTGCTATCAAGTAGCAGTTGCAAAGAAGAGCCTGCCCACTTAGCTCCTGACCAATTTACAGCCTTGACTCAAGCACAGACAAAACAGCTGATCTCCAGAGGTGAGGTGAGAGTGACAGCCCTTGACATCAAAGCAACATTTTCTCAAGTGTACCATCAAAGAGTTCTAGTAAAACTGACATAAATGGAAATCAGGGAGTAAATTCCCCACTATTTGTGATCACAATTAGCACAAAGAAATATGGTTATGATTTTTGGAGGTCAGTTATCTCAACTCCAGCACAGCAGGAGTTCGTCAGGATAGTGTCCAAGGCCAAACCATCTTCAGCTGCTTCATCAATGACCTACACTTCATCATAAGGACAGAAGTGGAATTGTTTGCCAATGACTGCACAATGTTCAGCACTGCCGACGGCTCATTAGATACTGAAGTAGTCTGTATCTACATGCAGCAAGACTGACCAATATCCAGGCGATAACTGGCAAATAACACACCTGGTCACATGTGACAAGCAATGATTATCTCCAACAAGATATAATCTAACCACTGCCATTTGTCATTCAGTAGCATTATCCTTGGGCTTCCATTGACCAGAAACTGAACTGGACCAGCATTGTAAAAACTGTGGCCACAAAATAAGTCAAGGGCTAAGAATTCTGAATTGAGTAACTTACCTCCTGACTTCCTAAATCCTATCCACCATCTAAAAGCACAAATCAGAATAGTGATGCAATATTCCATGAATATGGGATGAGTGCATCCCAACAATGCTCAAGAAATTCACTACCATCCAGGACAAAGCTGTTCACTTCACTGGTACCCCATCTACCACTTTCCACATTCAGTCCCTCCACCCCCAACACACAGCAGCAGAAATGTAAACTATTGCAAGTTGCACTGCAGCAACAAACCCAGAAACTTCAACATCAACTTCCAAACCCATGATCACTTCGACCTTGGAAGACAAAGGGCAGACGAATGGGACATTGCCACCTGCAAGTTGTCCTCCAAGCCACACACCATCTGACTTAGAATAAGTTGCTGCAGTTTCACTATCACTGGGGCAAATCTTGGATCTCCCCTCCAAACAAGACTAGTGCTGTACCTGCACTTGATAAAGTCCGGTCACCACTACCTTCTCAAGCGTGATTAAGAAACAAACACTGGCCTAACCAGTGATGCCCATATCTCATGAATGAATTTCAAAAAACACTCACACATATTCCTGAAAATGCTAGTGGCTCTGGTGGCTGCATTCCCAACAAAAGTATTAGGATCATAATCCAATGATGTTTCAACTCAGATTGTCAATGTAGGAGTGTATTGGTTGAAGGCAGTGCCACCAGCAGGGTAATATAGGAATAGCAGACCAATACAAACAAACACACAAATTAGGAACAGGAGTAGGCCATTCAGTCCCTTGAGACTGTTCCTCCATTCAATATGATCATGGATGATCTGATTGTAACATCAGCTTCAATTTTGTATTTGTCCCAGTACTCTTTCAATCCCTTGTTTGTCAAAAAGATATTGAATTTTGCCTTAAAAATATTCAATGTCTCTACTTACACCACTTTAGGATGAGAATTCCACAGACTCAGTAACCTCTGAGAGAAACGATTTCTCCTCATCTCCATCTTAAATGAGGGAGGGATTGTTTTTGCTCTATGTCCTTTTGTCCAGGACTGTCACACAAAGGGTAGCATCCTTTCAGCATCCACCCTATTCAGGATCTTATATGTTTTAATAAGAACACCTCTCATTCTTCTAAAGTTCAGTGGATACAAGCATGACCTGGTCAATCTTTGTTCATAGAATACTCCCTTAAACCCAAGAACCAGTGAATTTTCTGTGAATGGCTTCTAATGCAATTGCATCCTATCTTAAGTAAGATGATGAAAACAATACACAGTGCTGCAAATGTGGTCTCAGAGTCAGAAATGTAAAGCTACATGCCGAGACATAGAACCATTAAAAACTATACAACTTTGCTTGAATTGATAGATGTCATGATTGGTTTGGAAAATGAGGTTGTCGATTTTCATTTTACTGTAATTATCCTTGTAAAGACAGCAAGACAGAGAGGGGCAAGACTTTCTAAAGGGTGATAAGAAGAATTTTCTTGACCAGCATGTTTCTGCTCCAGTGAGGAAGGAGACTTTGCTGAATCTACTTACATGGGATGCTGAGCTTTATAAATAGGCAGATAGTGTATGAAAACAAGGAAGCTGATCCAGCTTCAACTGGAGTAATACATTTACTTCTGGACACTGCACCTGAGGAAGAAAGTGAATGACTACAGAGATGAGGACATTAAGTTGGATAGATAATTTGAAACATTTGGGCAGTTCTCCTGAAGAAGGGGAGATTGAGAAGTGGTTTGATAGGGATAATCAATATTGTGACGGAAATGCACAAAGTAGATGGGGGAAGCCTATTCTCTTTGGCATAAACATTGAGAACTTGTGGACACTGATTTAAGATGTTTGGCAAATGAGCCACAGATAACACGAATGCAGAGCTTTTTTACACAGTGATGGGATAGGATCTGGAATGCACTGCCTGAGTGTGTGGTAAAGTGAGGGCCTAGCTGAGATGCCTTTGTTAAGAGTCACTCAGATCAGAGTGTGCTGTAGCTATTTTATAATTCTAAAGAGAAGCCTTTAAGAGGTGGAAAGAATTAGATTAGTTATAACTTATACTTAAAGGTGAGACATAACTGCAAGATTGGAGTACATATATGCAAATTGAATGAAAAAGACAATCTCAAGAATCAGTTTTTCACACAGATCACATTAACCATGATCATCACTAAATATGATCAGTAAATGGGCTTCCTTGTTTCCGATTTCAGGTTACCTCATCCATTAGAACGTTTTCCTGAGGTGCCAATGACTACAGGAATCCTGAGGAATTTCAAAGCAAAAATGCAAATAGGGACTAGACTGAGGCGAGTGGGGTGAAAGGTACGAAGTCCATGTTTGACACCATCTTGAATCTGTATTCCAGATCACACAATATGCAAGACAGCAGATTGAGTGACCTGGTATTTGAGAAGGGGCATAAGGCAGGAATATAGTATCATCCTGATTGTTTTCTGTAAACTAGATGCAATGGCCTCATGATGTAAAACATCACTTCCTCCAGATGTAGATGTACCTGTCCCTGTTTTTACTGCTCCCTACAGTTATGGAACATCCTGTCCTGCTAAAGTGAGGAAATAGTGTCAGACCGTATTTTGCAATATGTTTGGGTGATGTGCCCGCCGAAGTTGAATAACTGGAAATCTGTGAAGAGTTGGATGTGAACCTGTCAGCATCAGTAAATATAAGAGGATGGTGTGGCGTATACAGGACTGATGCCTGATTGCTAGAGGTTTTGATAGGTGAGGGATAAGGGGTGTCCTGCACTGAGGATCAGAAGAGATTAATCATGCAGTGGGTAGGAGATGTCAGGTAAAGATGCATTCACTGAAGTTGCCCTTCTATGTGAAAGCATTGCACTTCCTCTGCTATTGTTATGCCTGGTCTGTGTGACTAGATTCTATGAAATGACCTCACTGGGCAACTGCTCTTGTTCCATTCCTAGGTTGTGGCTTGACACCATCTTGGCACTCTCAATAGAAATTGACCCATCGGGCAGATGCAGCATGGCTTAATGAAAGGCAGGCCATGTTTAACTAACTTCCTGGAATTCTTTGAAGACATTATGAGCACAGTGGACAACGGGAAACTGGTGGATGTGGCGTATCTGGCTTTCAAGAAGGCATTTGACAAAGTGCTGCACAAAAGACTGCTGCATACGATAAAGGTGCACAGTGTTATGGGTAACGTATTAGCATTCATAAAAGATTGGTTACTGACAGAAAAAAAATTGGGGATAAATGGGTGTTTTTCTGTTTGGCGATCAGTGGCTAGTAATGTGCCTCAGGGATCAGTGTTGGAATTGCAATTGTTTACAATTTACATAGATGGCTTAGAGTTGAGGATGAAGTGTAGTGAGTCAAAGTTTGCAGATGACACTAACTTCACTGATGACACTAAAATGAGTGGGAAAACAAAGTGTGCAGAGGACACTGAAAGTCTGCAGAGGTTAAGTGAGTCGGCAAGGATCTGGCAGATGGAGCACATATTGCTAAATGTGAGATCATCTATTTTGGTAGGAATAACAGCAAAATTGACAATTTTTTAAATGGTAAAAAGTTGAATCATGCAGTTGTGTAGAGGGACCCAGGTGGCCTTGCACATGAATCACAATAAGTTAGTTTGTAGGTACAGCAGGTAATTACGAAGGCAAATGGAATATTGTCCTTCATTGTGAGAGGGATGGAGTTTAAAAATAGAGAGGTTATGCTACAGCTCAATAGGGCGCTGGTGAGGTCACACCTGGTATACTGACTTCTTACTTAGGAAAAAATGTACTGGCACTGGAGAGGTGCAAAGGATGCTCACTAGATTGATTCTGGAATTGAGAGAGTTGGCTTATGAGGAGAAATTGAGTAGACTGGGATATACTTATTGAAATTTAGAAACATATACAATTATGAAGGGAATAAATAAGGTAGAAGCAGGGAGGTTGTTTCCACTGGCAAGTGAAACTAGAACTGGGGGGCATAGCCTCAAAATAAGGGGGAGCAGATTTAGGACTGAGTTGAGGAGGAAGTTCTTTGCCCAAAGAGTTGTGAATCTATGGAATTCCCTACCCAGTGAAGTAGTTGAGGCTTCCTCATTGAATGTTACTAAGGCAAAGCTAGATGGATTTTTGAACAGTAAAGGTATTAATGGTTATGCTGAGCAGGCGGATAAGTGGAGCTGAGTCCACAAAAAGATCTGCCATGATCTTATTGAATGGCAGAGCAGGCTCGATGGGCCAGATGGTGACTCCTTCTATATTTCTCATGTTCTAACAACACTCCTGGGCAGAGTTTGAAGTATGAAGGGTAGAGTGCATGTTCAGGTGAAAGGCAGAGAATGGGTTGATAAAACCCCAAAAAGTAATATCAGATCAGGAACATGACGTGATACCATCCACTTCCATATTGGACCTGGGCAGAATTACAAGCAAGTAGTAAACCTCTGTGGAGCGGTTAGGAGAGTAATCAGAACATGTAAATAAAAGGGTTAGCTTAGCATTCCAGCTTTGATAGTGAGCACCAGGATTTCCTCAGCTGTGTGAAACTTTCCAAGGTCAACTAAATTAAGATATAAAAGGAGGTCCTTGTTCAATTAGAAAACCTTCAAACAATGATTCTGTAGAGCTCCAGCCATGGGCAAATGAAGAGCTGCAGCTCACAGTACTCTTTCTAGAAGAGTGCTTTCATTGCTGGAGAGGAGCTATTTATCAGTTCACCTTACATAGAACATAGAACATAGAAGAATACAGCGCAGTACAGGCCCTTCGGCCCTCGATGTTGCGCCGATCAAAGCCACCTAACCTACACTAACCCACTATCCTCCATATACCTATCCAATGCCCGCTTAAATACCCATAAAGAGGGAGAGTCCACTACTGCTACTGGCAGGGCATTCCATGAACTTACGACTCGCTGAGTGAAGAACCTACCCCTAACATCAGTCCTATATCTACCCCCCCTTAATTTAAAGCTATGCCCCCTTGTAATAGCTGACTCCATACGTGGAAAAAGGTTCTCACTGTCAACCCTATCTAACCCCCTAATCATCTTGTACACCTCTATCAAGTCACCCCTAAACCTTCTTTTCTCCAATGAAAACAACCCCAAGTGCCTCAGCCTTTCCTCATAGGATCTTCCCACCATACCAGGCAACATCCTGGTAAACTTCCTCTGCACCCGTTCCAGTGCCTCCACATCCTTCCTATAGTATGGCGACCAAAACTGCACACAATATTCCAGATGCGGCCGCACCAGATATCACTAACCTTGGATATCACTAACCTTCAGTTAGATTTCACTCCTGTTATCCTTCACCATGGTATGCAGGGTTTCCTTGGATTTCTAATCAGGAACATTTGGCGCAATAACACCAACAGCACTAGCAACAGGAACATCAGCATCAGCACAATTCACTTCCTCATCAGGTATGTACTGCTCTGCAAGGCAGAGATTATAGAAACAAAGGTCCAGCCTGAAGGAGGGGATACCCTGAACCAACGATTGCCAGCAGTGGATCAATTCTCTCAACATGTATAGCCTCAGTTTCTCAGGGAGACAACTGTTTCTCAACAGGGCACTGTTGATATCTGCAGCCTCCTACAATAAGGCCTACATCATTATAAACCAAATGGGCACAAAGTCCATCAAACTGGACTCCAGCTCTGAGGAGTCGTCATTGGAACTAAAATGTTAAGTCTGATTTCTCTACACAGATGCTGCCAGACCTGCTGAGTTTTTCCAGCAATTTCTGGTTTTGTGTTTCTTTATTCATTCTTGGAATATGGTAGTCACTGGTTGGCCAGCATTTATTGCCCACCCTGGCTGTCCGTGAATGTTAAGAGTCACCCGTATTGCTGTGGATATGGATTTACATATAGGCTAGGCCAGCTGAGGGAGGCAGATTTCCTTCCCTGAAGGATATCAGTGAGCCATGTGGGTTTTTCCTTCAATCGATAATTGTCATCAATAGATTTTTAACTCCAGATTTTCTTTTTAAATTGGGCTCAAATTCCCCCATTTGCCGTGGCGGGATTCAATACCAGGCCCTCAGAACGTTAGCTGAGTTTCTGGATTAATTATCTAGTGATAATACCACAACCCAATCACCTGTATGAATGCTTCGCTGTATTTGCAGGAGACGAATGTGCACAATATAGCCAAATGTGCACTGCCTGACACAAGGCACATGTCTGACTCCCTTTGAGGAGCAGTCAGTTGAGCTGGTAGGAGGGGAAGGTGACAGTGCCTGCGCTGAAGATTGAATCACTACACCATCAAGTAAGAAAACTTCTACTCTGATACTCTGAGCTGTGTATGAAGCCGCAATGCCTTAAAAATGTTTTGGGTAAGGCTGACCACTCACAATACTAGAGCCCACTGTAAATGATGACTCTGTGCTTACTCATTAATGAGCTGAATAATCAGTGTCCATCAAAGGATTGTCACTTCAAGACAGCCCAGAGGTACCATGGTTTTCTGCCTCCCCTCTGTCTGGGGCCCAATTGCCTCCATCAGGCCATGCAGAGGAGATTGCATCTGCCCCAGTAAGGAGAGTCTCTGCAGCCTGACTACTGGAGGGGACTGCCAGCCTAACTTGAGGCAAGCTGGCAAAGCAGTCAGTAGGCTTTTTCAAGTTCAGCTGTGGCCATTGAGGTAGTGCCCAGACATAGCAACAGGAAAAGGCAGGCGACAGAATCTTGAAATCGATTTGGGCACAAAGATGTCAATTATATGTCAAACCAAGCACTGTTCACAAATATAGCGTTTTGTATCGTATTAATGTGTTCTCTTTCTTCTAAACCTTCGATTTGTTCTGTTTCTGTTATAGCCAATCTTGAAAAGAACTGATCACTGTACATCATGTAAAGCTGTACCTGAGGCCTCCAGTCTCTGCTTATTTCAAGGAGAAATATCACGTTAGGGAACCACCACTTTAAGAAGGATGTGTGGGTTTGGACAAGCATTACGTAGGCCCTCTGTATCTTCGCAATCGATGAACAGTCCTTGCTCACTGATGTTTGAGGAATGTGTGTGTAACTGCCATGTATTCAAGCATAACTTCACACTGACAGGTCTCATTTAGCACGGAGATAGTACAATACAACTTGATGAAAGGTATATTCATTTTGAAGATGGGACTTAATTTCCACAAGGACTATGCAGTGATCACTCTTACCGACACTGTCATGGACAGACGCATCTGTGACAGACTAATTGGTGAAGATGGGATGAAGTATGCTTTTCCCTCTTTATTTTCCTTCCATTCTCCAGATCCTTTTGACATCCATAATAGCCATACCTTTCAAATGTAACTCCCTCACACATTTTCAGACCTTCATCCATGACTTTTCGGTTGAGCCCCTTTAAGCTTTGAGCCTTTTTTTTTGTTTTGAGCACCCAATGCCTGCTTCAGTGAGGTTCAATTATGTCAATGGTTAGGCTGTCTCGCCCACGTAATCTGGCTGAGCTAAACAGTCTGGATCCATTACACTGCTCACAATATACAACAACGTCTTGTGAGATTGGTTATGAATGAGACTTCTTGAGAGCTCAGAGGACACAGCAATCTGCACCCTAACACTGTAAAACATTAAGGAATGTCTTTGTTTTGAAGATCCAGACTACTGAAGAAGTAGCCTCCACAGCCTCCAAGAAAAAGGTTATCTATCAGGTATAATGTAATATATATGACATCAATGTATGTTTTTCTCACTTTTGTCAACAAAGTTGTGAACCATGGCATTAATTCCAGCAAGTTGGGGTGTAAGTGAACATTCATGAAAAAAAAATCAATCCTTGCCATTTACAGTCTACAAGTCCACCCTACCTGAATATTTCTGAGAATTTAACACCAAAACATTAAAGTGATGTCAGCAATCAGTATTCAGAATTTTCTCTTCCTTCATAGTTAAGTTTCCCCTACCACCTTTATGGGCTCAGGGGATTCTCCCACATTATTCAAAGACAAGACTCCTCACAACTGAACCATGACAGACACAACAATGCACTGGGGCAAAGCCAAGTACTTCCGAGAGAGGAGAAAATGCAGGCTGTTTGCCCCCAAGTGGGCAGCACAGTAGCTCAGTGGTTAGCAATGCTGCTTCACAGTACCAGGAACCTAGGTTCGATTCCAGCCTCGGGTGATTTTGTCTGTGTAGAGCTTGCACATTCTCCCCGTATCTGTGTGTTTCCTCCAGGTTAAGTGAATTGGTCATGCTAAATTGTCCATAGTGCCCAGGGATGTGCAGGCTAGGTGGATTAGCCATGGCAAATACAAGGTTATGGGGTTAGGAAAGGGGGCTAGCACTGGGTGGCATGCTCTTCGGAGGGTCAGCGTAGACTTAATAGGCTGAATGGCCTTTTTTCCTACTGTCGGGATTCTATGAGTCTAAGCCGAAATTTCTCAAGCAAGATGTTACAGTATATTGGCATAGGTAAGTTTCATCAAACGTTTGTTCCAAACTTCAGCACTATATTGTCTCCCTTTGACAAATTGGTTGAAAGCAGAAAATTTCAATTGTCACAAAACCATAGGGGTTCCTTTGACAACTTAAAAGCTGTACTGAAAACTACACTGATTTTAGCAGGACCAAGTTATGAGAAACTACTCAAATCAGCCGTTGATGCCAGCAACACTGGGTGTGGATGTCGCTTTGAAACAAGGGTCCCTCGAAATTCCTGTGTTGTTCCTTACCATTGGTATTTAATTTTTCTTGTGTGCAGAAGAATTAACTTGGCCAGAGCTTTTCTGACGAAGGGATTCACAACCCACCGTGGCAAGATCTAATACAAACACAACCCCATGATTACAGTTACCCTGCAGATATTTAATGTTCCAAGGTACATGATTTGACAGGACATAACACATTTCTTTGTCACTGGAAGCACCCTATTTCCAGCAGTGCTAGAAGCTGCAATAGACTGGTCTGAACCTAATCGCAGTTCTCAGAGTCTCGGCCCAGAATCCAGGATGTGGTAAGCATGGGACTCCTCAGGGGATGTAAGGGAAAATAAGACTTGTTGAATGATGTACGTGTTGAGGCAGGGAAGGTCAGGATGACAATGTTAGTCAGAGGTTAGTCAGAGGTGACGGGGGTGGGGAGTCATATCATAGAATAGATCTGAAAGGCTGTAAAAATCAGGGAAAAACCTTCACAGCTCTGATCTCATCTTTACATATAGGTCAAAAATAAACATCTCAAACTCTAAGAAGAGAGTCGGTTAGAGTACAACTAATGGCTTGCTTATGCGTGCAGCCTCCAGACTACAGCACAAAAGCAAATCTTTGGGAGCAAGTGCGTGTACACAGACTGAGAGCTGGCAGCTTACAATCTTGTTGGTGTCCTCCAGGCAGCGTCAGTGGAAGATCTTCTCATTAGTATGTGACAGTTGGTGCAAGAGTGACTTTCTTTGTATTTCATGATTATCATTCATCCTGTATGCCTGATATGCTCTTATGTTGTGGAAGAGCCCGGTGTTGGACTGGGTGGACAAAGTTAAAAATCACACACCACCAAGTTATTGTCCAACAGGTTTATTTGGAAGCACTAGCTTTCAGAGCACTGCTCCTTCATCAGGTAACTAATGGATCAGGATCATAAGACACAGAATTTATAGCAAAAGATCTGCTGTTATCAGCATTTCCACTGCCAAGACTCTGCCTCACTTTCAGGCAGAAAAGATTGTGTCAGACCAGACAGCAGCAGTGGTTTCAGAATAGGAGCATTGGGAAAAGTCCTTGGCACGATTTGAAGGATGTGGAGGTGCAGGTATTGGACTGGGGTAGATAAAGTTAAAAATCACACACCAGGTTATAGTCTCCTGGTGTTGTGTGATTTTTTGATTTGAAGGAGGAGAATGAGAACAAAATGTATTCTCTCTGTCTTGAGGAATGTGGGGCCTTTATTTTCCTATCCTGAGGCATCGTTTTCACAACAGACTCAGGAAGTGACAGTAAGATGGGAGGCAAATCCCTGAGAATTGTCTTCATGCTCATCTGGTTTTGGTAGGGATGAAAATTCCTCTTTATGGGTTTTGGGCAGAATGTTCCCTCCCCCAACAATTCATGCTCATACCTGAAGCCTTTGATAAGAAGGTCATTTGTTTCCCCGGAAAAGTACCCAGCAGGAGTCACATTCCTCAAATAGAAAAAAAAACTCTGGATCACTGCTGGGAAACTGAATACTCTGCCTCAAGTATGGGCAATACAAAACAAGCAGCACATAAAAGGTAATCTGCATGTTTAATTGGTCTTGTATCACTTAAGTCAGCAGTGTTGAGATTGAATAAGGCTCTGGTCAGACTGCATTTGGAATATTGTGAATTTGCAGTTTTGGGCCTCATATTAAAGGAAGAATGTATTGACTATGGAGGGGTCCAGAGGAAGTTTACAAGAATGATCGTGGGATGGAAGGGCTTGACATATGAGGGGTAATTGAGGACTCTGGGTCTGTACTCGATAGAGTTTAGGAAGATGAGAGGGGGAGTCTCTCGAAACTTACAGAATACTAAGAGGCCTTGTTAGAGTGGATGTGGAGAAGATGGTTCCAGTAGTGGGAGAGACTAGGACCTGAGGGCACAGCCTCAGAGTTAAAGGATGACCTTTTTGAACTGAGATGAGGAGGAATCTCTTCAGCCAGAGGTTAGGGAATCTGTGGAATTCATTGCCACACACAGCTTTGGAGGTCAAGCTATTGGGTGTATTGGCAGTTTAACGTTTCCTAATTTAGTTTAGTCAGAACCCTCCAAATTCTCTGATTTAAATGGATACTTTCATGGTTCTGGGCATAGACAAATTCTGCAGTGGTATTTTCAATTTCCTCCAGAGTCTGTTATGATGTGGCTTCCATAGGGACCCCATGTGCAAGTTCCATCTGCACTAGAATAATGGCTGTCTGGCCATCGGAAAATCTGGGCCATGATTGCATTCACTGAAATAAGGAACAGTTTCTTAATCAAGACTAGCATTGAATTTTCATGCAGCAAGTTTAATATTATAGCTCAAACAGATTTTTTTAAAAAATCAACTTGTATAATCAGTATTTGGGAAGAATATACATTAAAAATTAAATAGATAGTAAAATGGAATGAAATATCACTATTCTGAATGTGATTTAAATTGCCACATAGCGCGTATGAATGTGTCAACAAAGGCAGTCAGTCTGTAAGGCAAAGAGGCACTAACAGGACAGGTTCAATTCCTGGAACAGCTATGAAGGTCCTACCCTCTAAACCTCACCCCTTGCCTGAGGCATGATAACCCTCACATTAAACCACCAGCAGCTGTCTCTCTCTCACTCTCTCTCTAATGAGAGTGGGACTAAAGCGATTTTGTCTTTCCTTTCAACATGTGTATGGACTTTAGATGAGGGCATACCTAGGTTTGTATCTGATGGCATTGACAGGATCCTCCACCACAAAGCTATGTGTCAAACACAAATTAAAAACCATTTGGAAGACACACTAGACAAACAGCATTCTGAACATGAAACAGTTTTCTAATGACAAGTGAATAGATGTAACAATCACTTTTCTCATGTATAGGGGTTGTACATTAGTTGCCCAGGAAGAAAGGCTAAACCATCAGAACAATCCATAAGCATTCATTTTCCATCCATAACCAGTGAAAATCAATTCCAACGATGTGAAAAGGAAGACAGGAAATTAGAATGAAAAAAAGCTGAATATTTGAAGTGTTTGAAAGTAAACCTTATTAAAACCTTTATTTGCTTTCACACAGAATTGTAACAAAATGTAATAAAGCTTCCAGGACTCATAAATAAAACATATATATAAAACAGGACATTAACCTGCAAGAATAAAGGATTTTTCACAGTTGGGTGTCATGACACATACATTTTGTTTGTTTACAGCTCAAGATGATTTCAAAGCAATTCAGTTTTCTTGAGGAAGGCAGCAGACATCTGTGGACAAGCCTTGCTTTTCCTTTTAGCTGGATTAAGCAAAATATTTTTCTTTATATTTCCAAGTAAGGTAAATCCTGATGTGTGAATAACTGCAATAATCAGTTTTATACAAAACCACAAATTTACTCACTTTTATAACAGTTTACAGCTATTTTTCCTTTTGACTCATTTCTGATTTCTCCGAATAATCCCCTGGTCCAGCTGATTAAGATGGAAATGAGGAGTTCCTGACAACAAAATATAAAGATAGCTGAATATAAATTTCTGCAGGTAGAACATTTTGTATAGCAGCTTGCTTTGCCTACAGACAATTGAATTTGCCTCTAACTGATTCTACTTGGAAATCTCTGATACCACTAGAGTATCAGACTGCTCCCAAACATTACCCCAGTCAGGACTTTTCAGGAGCAAGTGAAGGCATTCTTAATAGGTATACTCTGTATAAATTATAATGAACAGCCTACAGTATCAAAAAAGAATGATATTCTGTCAACATTTACAGAACATGATACTACATGTTATATCATACTATTTCCCTTTTTTGGGGGAATAAAGTCTACCCTTAGCATTGCAACCGTACTCCCTTCACTCTGTTTCAAATAATGCAGCATCTCTATAAATCCCCACCCCCCACACACAATGTGGCTGTCAATCCTTTACATTCCTGGATAACTGTTTCTGTGACATTAGAACTTCCTAAGTACAAACTTTCCTGTTTGACTTCAGCCACAGCAATGGAATGCCATATAAGCACACATTTCACTTTATGCCAATTTATCCATTTTCTTTAACACAGTGGCTCTCCTGGAAGCTTACATGTGTCTCTTATCTATTATCCTGCTTAATCTAGGTACTGAGAGTCAGGGTCATTGGAAGTGGTTGCATATAAATGCCATATAGGGGACTCATGTCACTGATGGCCTTCATGCCAGCTTGAGCCTTGGCACTGCCTCCTATTGTCCATTGCTGTAATTTTATGAGGAATCAACTGGGGAGCTGCTACATGCTGCTATCCTAAAGAATGGCATTACCTTGCAACTCTGACTCCCAGTTGACATGTTTCGCTTTTTATTCCCCATCACCTCCCCCTTGTATATGCTTCTGAGATGGATATACAGGGAAAGTGGGCAGAAGCTATGAATACTTGAGCACCACATGCTCAGAATGAAGAACGTGGAGAAGGGGTGATGCCATGACTGCAGAGTAGTCGTTCAGTCAGTAAGCCGGTGTGACTAAGATCCACCATGCTGAACACTCTCCATGGAAAGAACTCCATGATTCCTTCTTGGACAGCCTGCAATATTTATGATTGGAGAAACCCCTGTTCCCAATGCTCTGCTATTGACAGCGAGTCCTTCAAAGATGCTAGCAATTGAAGACTGTGCACCATGTGGCAGAGGAAGGGAAGTGAGAAATTTGAGGAGATGACGCTTTTAAAGTCGAGGAAGGGGTTTGAAATTTTTACATGGAATTGCTGAGACACAAACTGGATTGCCACGGCCACTGATGAAGTCTCTTAACAGGATAGCACCATGAAGGTTCAATGAACAAGTCTGTTTTCAGAAGGTGAGGAGTTTTTTTAAAATTCATTCGCAGGATGAAGTTGTCCCTGGCCAGGCAGCATTTATTGCCATCCCTAATTGCCAAAACGCAGTTATGAGTCAACTACATTGCTGTGGGTCTGGAGTCACATGTAAGCCAGACTGGGTAAGGAGGGAAGTTTCCTTCTCTAAAGGACATTGGTGAACCAGACAGGTTTTTCTGACAATCGATGATGGATTCATGGTCATCATTTGACTTTTAATTCCAAATATGAATTAAATTCAGATTCTGCCATCTGCTATGGCAGGATTTGAACCTGGGTCCCCAGAACTTTATCTGGGACAACTATCCAGTGATAATACCACTAGGTCATCACTTCCCCAAATGGTCTCAGGGTGCCTATGATGACCAAGAAGAGAGATGTTTGAAATAGGCTATATTATTTGATTAGCTCAGGTCATCATTTTTATGGCACTCTCTTCTAGTCTAGGTTTGGAAAAAAATAAACCAATGTTGTAGATGCTTCTCATCAGAAGCATGCAGACACAAGGATCTCTTCATCTTACCTTCAATAACCATGAAGAATGGCTGAAACGTCTGACTAAAAGTGTACATTCCTTGTCTCTGGTTTGGTTCCATATCCTTCTGTTTTCTGGATACTCATCAGTTACAAAATTTAAAAATTGCTAAGACAGAAATTATTTGAGAGTTAGTGAGCACTGCTCCTTACTTTTCTTTTTGTCAACCAGTCTGTTAAAAATTCTTTTAGAAGGCTGTGCGTAGGTTTGCAGGCCATTCACTTGCTTGTAACAGTTTTATTCTCACACCAACACTTATAATCGATGGAAATGCAAATGAGTAGACCCAGAAAACCTGTGCATAACTGCCTTGAGAAGTTTCCAGTGTATGTAAATTTTTAAAATTGTAACAGCAGTGTAGCTCAAGTAATTTCCAAGTCACTCGAAGACTGTGGTTCTATTCTATTTGCAGCAAATAATCTGTAGAAATAATTTTAAACATAGCAAGGTTCCAAGTCTGAGAAAGTCCTGAATTACTTTTGCCAGTTCCCAGTGTTGTTGTCAGATCTTCACTACAACCACATGTCTATTTAGTGTAGCCAGAGACACACCTCAACACTAGCAACTGGAATCAGGCACTGGAGACCTGCAATCCTCCGAGATGAGTTTTAAAGAATTGCATAAACAAATAACTTAAAAACAAGCAGAATCTTTACAATGCTACCACAGAATATACAATTTGATCCAAATACATTACATCATATTTACAGAAAGGAGAAATGGTGCTGATGGCAGTTCTGTGGTTAATAAGAAAATGCATCATCAGTAGGGTTTTTCCACTACTCACAGCATGAATCAGAAGGCTTGGCAGAGGAATTGGTTCATGAGTGAACTTTTGAAATGTAATAATTTGATTGAAATCAAACAATTCCTCATGCTTTAAGGATCTGGTAATCTGTGCTTCTGTCTAAATAAGACTTGTGCTTTTTATTCTGTCCACTTCTTTACCTCCTGTTTCCTCCTCCTAAAACCATGTAGTAATTGCACAAGACACTTTACCCTAGTAATTCCCAAAATGTTAGTCTCTACAAGTAACTTCTTACAGGATCTTTGGTACCAGCAGAAAGGGCACCTTTAACTTTTTACAGTTCACATTCAGCACATCACATAAGACAACTGCTTTACATTCATTGAGCTATAAAACTACCAACGATACTGAACTGGAGTGCTAACAGGCCTTCAGTCCTCTCATAACTCTTATAACGGATATTACCCTTGGCTGATTCACATAAGTAGATAAGAATGTTGTGGCTTGAGACTGTGACTCAGATGTATAACACCTTGAAAGCACTTTGGCATTGATTGCTTGCTGAGACAGCTGCTCAAGACAAATACTGACCTCTCGTTAACACTAAGCCTGATTATTTCTCAGGTCTTCTGAGGCTACAACAAATGCAGAGCCCTACTTCTGATGACAGTGATCACAGGCCTGAACCATTCTGTCAATCAATATTCAATCATTGTTAACACATCACTGCTTGATCTCTACTCCTCACAGTGTGATTATATTTATTATTTCTTCACAACAATCTGAGGCTGTAAACGCAGCTGGGTGAATGGGCACTTTACAGCATTGTTGTAATTATTACTGAGGCGTTATCTTTTCACATAAAATCTATAGTGTGCAAATATTGCACTAACTCTGGGTTTAGCTGTGGCTTCTAGGCTTACACACATTTCCCAGTTGTTAGCTTCAGAGCTCCTTTGTCATGTAAAGATTTTAATGTTTTGAATTCCAGTGGCATCCGATGTGGCCCAGCATTAGAAAAATATCTATACTTTAGGTTGTCATAGTAGTGGTATTTAACTGGTGTTCCTTTTGAATCTTTTGGGAAGGGCCAGTATCCATACAGGTGAATTTCATCACAGAATCGAGTTGCAAGTGTGTACATCAATAAGCCAGTGCTTGGTCGCTTGATGTAAATCTTGTTTGTCAGCCAGTATCTGTAATGAAAAACAGAGAAATATTGATAAGGTAAGAGTAAATTCCTTTGTCTTACAATTTCAAAAATGGCCAGGAACATTGCTAACATAGGCTCAGCACCATGTAAAAATAATATACTTATCTCTGCCTACCCAAATGTGCTAAACACTAAGCTCTATGGACATAATCAAATGTCACTAGACATTTACTGCTTATGCACAGGTATACATTCACATCCTTGGATAGATTTTGGAAGGCTGATCAGGGTATTGACTGATCAGGGCATTGCCTGGCAGGTTGCTGCTCCAGGCCATACTTGCAGGCCATCAGACCAAAAGACTTTCCAATATAGGAGCAGAATTAGGCCATTCAGCCCATCAGGTCTGCTTCACCGTTTCAAATCCATCTTCCCGCTTTCTCCACATAAATTCAATCCCCTTATCAATCAAGAACATATCGATCTCTGTGATACTCAATGGCTTAGCCTCCACAGCCCTCTGCAGCAATGAGTTCCACAGATTAACCACCCTCTGGCTAAAGAAATTTCCCCTATCTCAGTTCTAAGGGGTCATCCCTTCACTCTAAGGCTGTTGCCTTGGATACTAGTCTCTCCTATGAGTAGAAACATCTTCTCCATGCCCACTATATCCAGGTCCTGTCTCAATGAATGTGGCAACCAATTAAATGGATGTTCCACAATAGTTCTCTTGTTCTTGATCACAGGTATTTCAACTGGCAGGGTTACCAGTTCCAGGTGCAGGTAGAGGGATTCTGGAAGGAGATTGAGGTGGGCAAGTGAACTCAACCCGGCCAGGAACAGCATGACTTACAGATCCAGAGGACTGCTCCTGTTCTTGTAGGTCCATGCAAGATATGTTAATCTTACATTTCAAGGGCTTCACTGGCTGGACTGTTAGCTGGTACTGGAAAGAGTGCCATCAATTAGCTACTTCAATATGCAGTCCCCTGAATCCACTAACACTTCCCAAACCCTGCTCCTGGGGTTGTACACAAACTATGTGTGGTAGCTGTCACAGTGTTCTCCCGAGAAACTAGAAAATCTCTAGGGATGAACCGCTTCAAAATCTGGTCAAACTGGACCCAGTATGAAGGTGAACCAAGTTTAACTGATCAGACAAAGACTACTCAGTTTTGAGATGTGGGATGGCTTTACCTATAATGCAGTTCATTAACTTTTAATTAAGTGCAGTACTGAAATACCAGCAGAGATCTGTTACTTGCACAGTTGATGTTCACATTATTCAGCGAGTGCTCGATGTTTTTTATTTAACTGTTGTAATGGCCTTAGTGATGATCTAATTTTCTTATCCTTAGATGGACAGGCCTCAATGCAAGTAATCTGGTTTCAAGCATCTTTACCATTTTATTGTACAGAAGGTCGCAGGATATTAACATTCACTGAAAATGTTTTCTTCAGACTTAGTAAAGACTCTTCACAAGAAATGAATGTACTAATTGTGTCACAGAACCGTAATCCCTATAGAATGCTTTATTTACAATATATTTACATGGATTAATATCACGTTATGAGAACAATTTAATTTGAACTAAACAAATCCATTATTTACTAATTAGAAAGATAGTAATTAAACCATTAAATCTCAGCATTTAGATACATGATCATTATAAAGGATGAGAGTTACTGAAGAGAATTAAGGACAATTACGATTATACTGCCAGATTTCAGAAAATTAAATGTTAATGTTGGAGAGGAAATCACAAAGGATTAATTGGAAAACTGCATTAATGTAATTGAAGAGGAATTACTTTCAGAAAGGAATGAGGAACGATGCAATTAAAATGCACACCACTGAGAAACAAAAGAATAAAGACTCGACTTTACAAAATTCCGTAACTGGTACAAAGACTGTAATGTTCTAAGGCTACATCTGACCTATACCCACAGCTCAGTCTTACAAAATATTTAAAAGGTTGAACATGGTTTGAAAATGTGTTGATTAACCTATATTACCAGATCCAGAAAACTTTAGCAGAAATGATTTACAATCATGTTACTGGGACTGGAGGGTTTGAGTTATAAGGAGAGGATGGATAAGCTGGGATTTTTTTCACTGGAGCATAAAAGGTCGAGGGATGATCTTATAGAGGCTTTAAAATCATGAGGGGCATAGATTCGGTGAATAGCAAAGGTCTTTTCTCGAGGTTAGGGGAGCTCAAATCTTGACAGCATAATTTTAGGGTGAGAGGGGAAAGATTTAACAGGGACCTGAGGAGCAACTTTTTCATGCAGGGGGTGTTTCTTGTGTGGAATGAACAGCCAAAGGAAGTGATAGATAAGTGGCAGGTACAGTTATAACATTTAAAAGACATTTGAAAACATATATGAATAAGAAAAGTTTAGAGGAAATGGGCCAAAAGCAGGCAAGTGGGACTAGTTTAGTTTGGGAAATTTGGTCGGCATGAACGAATTGGATTTCTGTGCTGTATGAGTCTATGACTAAGTCCCAGCAGTTGAACAAAAAGGCAGGGAGATGTTCTCATGTACTTCAGTCATGGAAATGCGGCCAGTAACTATTCAAACCTGCCATCACACTCCAATCTGGACAGTATCCTCTGACTTCTACCGCATGCTGTTAATTAAAGGCCCCTATGATCATGCAAAACAACAATATGATTCAATGATGGAGAACTGCCATCAATTTGAAATATATTTGAAATGTTTACAAATAACTAAATCAATCTGAAAAATAAGCAGTCTTTCGTTAAGTGCTGATAAATTGTTGTTAGTGTTGGGGGATAACTCACCTACTCAATTTTGTCTCTCCCTCACCTCCAATAGATAATATAAATGTGAGATCTCCGACTTTGGTCCTGTCAATTTTACTTTGATTAATTTCAAAGGGCCTCTCAATTCATGACCGAATATTAACTCAAAGGGAGTGAACTGAGTAGATTCATTTGGGCATCTCTAATGGCAAACAATACAAATGGGATACCTTTATTCCAATCATTCGGGTAATTCTGAGAATATGCTCTCAACATGGTCTTCAAGGTCTGATGCCACCTTTCTAAATCTCCCGGAGATTCAGGATGATACGCACTGGATTTAAAGTACTGTATACGTAGGCTATCCATAACCTCCTTAAACAGCCAAGCAGTAAAATTTGACCCTTGGTCGGACTGAATCTCTCTGGGTAGCCCATACTGTGCGAAGAAAGCTACTAACTCCTCTACCACCTTTTTTGCCTTGATACTCCGTAATGGAATTGCCCCCGGAAATCTGGTAGACACATCCATTATGGTTAACAAGAACAGGTTCCCACTTTTAGTTCTCAGGAGGGGACCTACACAGTCAATTATAACCCACATGAAAGGATCTTCAAATGTGGGAATTGGCAACAAAGATGCTGGTTTTATTACCGTCTGTGGCTTACCTACCATTAGGCATGCCTGACATGTCCAGCAAAGGTTAACCACATGTTTGTGCATTCCAGGCCAATAAAAATGTTTTTGTACCTTAGCCGGAGTCTTTCGTACCCTTAGGTGACCTCCTACAGGTAGCTCCATGTGCTACCCGTAACACTTCCTGTCTGTATGGTACCAGCAACACAATCTGGTACACTTCAGCCCATTCCTCCTCTGCACTCACCTGCCTTGATCTACATCTCTGCCTTAGGATTCTATCTTTCAAATAATAAACCTCTGAAATATTCTCTGCCTCCTTTTCAGAGTATGCATCCACATATATATCTTTTATTATCTTGTCTTGCTGTTGCAAGTGTCTTAGTCTTTCAGGACTAAACACTTCTGTCTGACCCTCTGCCTGTTCAGGTTTTTCCTGCACCATTACATCAAACAGGGTATCCGCTAACTGATCCTCAACTCCTTCATCTTTCTCTTTACTTTTCACTTTGTGCTGTGACTTATGATAGTGGGATCTGGCTACTACACAGTCTGGGAAAATACCAGGATATTTCTACTTTAATTCCTCAGTTTCTTGGTCTTCTTTGGACTTCTCCACAACAAGGTGTGTCACTCCCACCTTGGATCCTGCCAAATCATTCCCAACAACAAACTGAATTCCTAGAACTGACACTCTGTCAATCACTCCCACTGTAACTTCCCCAGACTTAAGTTAGCACTGCAACCTCATCTTATATAGAGGAATGCTAAATTTCTGTCCATTTACCCCACAAATTACCACACTCTTGGGCAACTGATCAGAAGGAGTGCATATTCGCTCATCCCTTACTATCAGCGACTGGTTAGATCCTATATCTAGGAGAAAGTGAGGACTGCAGACGCTGGAGATCAGAGCTGAAAATGTGTTGCTGGAAAAGCGCAGCAGGTCAGGCAGCATCCAAGGAGCAGGAGAATCAATGTTTCGGGCATGAGCACTTCCTCAGGATAGATCCTATAATCGCACAAGATTATAACTTCTTGTCCTTCTCCCTCTGTTCTTTCTGAGTAAACCTTACCCACGGAGATGAATTCTTTGTGGAGATCAGGTATTAACTCCATACCCAGCCCCTGCCTAGGCTGTGCACTCTCCTGCAACTCCTTGACTCTTCTTGGGGTCTCCTTTACTCCCTTCACTAATGCCACTGGTTTAGCTTCTTTTATCACATCTTTTCCCACAGTCCCTTTCTTTAACAACCAGCCCTGTGACTTTACGTGTCCCACTTTACCACAGTGGAAACACCTGAAGCCTTTTACCTCCTTTCCACCCTCTTGGGCTTCTTTTTTATCTTGTGGTAAATTCTTACCAATGCTCTCTATTCTTGGTTTCGTAGTGTAAGATCTCCCCTTCTCCCAACTTCTATCCCTCACAGGATGAATTTCTGGCTGGAAGCTTGTCTCATACACCAACATGTACTCATCTGCTAATTCTGCTGCCCTTCTCAGTTCCTGAACTTTCTGTATCTCCACGTGAATTCTTACCATCTCTGGAAGTGAGTTTTTAAACTCCTCCAGCAGGATAATCTCTCCTAAAGCCTCAAAGATCTTATGTGTTTTCAAAACATGCAAACATCAATCAAAATGACTGTGTTTAATTCTATCAAACTCAAAATAAGTCTGACCTGGTTCCTCCTTTGTGTTTCTGAAATGCTGTCTATATGCTTCTGGTACCAATTCATAAGCACTTAAAATAGCCTGTTTAACCTCTTCATAATCTCTTCACTCCTCATCTGACAGTGCGGCAAATACCTCACTAGCTCTGCCTACCAGTTCAGTCTGAACTAGCATTACCCATAAATCCCCAGACCACTCCATCTGCCTAGCCAATTTTTCAAATGAAATAAAGAAGGTTTCAACATCTTTCTCATTAAAATATGGCAGAGTTTAGACATATTTATATATATCACTACTTTCTCTTTTAATCTCCATCCTGTTAATTTTACTTTCATGTCCAAATTCTCTCTCTTTTTGTCTCTCCCTTTCTTCTCTCTCTCTTTGCTCAGCCAAGAACCTTCTCTCTTCTTTGTTTATCTTCTGACTCCATTTTCCTCAATTGTTTTTCTACCTCTACTGCACTTGTCTGTTTCTCTAACAAACCTAAGTGTTTGAATAACTCCCTTACAATTTCAGCTTTACTTTTGTCCTTGGTTAAACCCAAATCTAACTTCTTCACTAATTCTAAAAGTATGGCCGTTTTCTTTCCTTCTCAACTTTCTTGGCAAATTTGAGAATAACCTTCAAATCCCAGAACCTCTTTAGCAACTTTAAGAGCAATTTGTCTCACATTAAATTTACTCAACCACACGTCACCAAAATTAACACATTGTCTCACTTACATTTTATTTAAAGATCTAGGACACTAACCTGCAAGTTTTTAAATCTGTTTGCATTTCTCGTACACCCAAATCTACTTAAATCTGCCTAAGACAGTTCAAATCCCGGACCCGAGCTCCCAAACTGTTACGACACGGGGTAAACTCTCCGACTTAATTTATAACCAGCCACACAGAAAAGATTTATCCCGTGCAGTAATCTGTGAAAATTTGATAGACCAAGAACTAGTTAAAGATAAAAATAACAACTTTATTTCTTAAATTATAGCAGAGAATAATTAACTAACAATTATTTACAATTCCTCCCTCTAACCTATCTTTTACCTTCCCTTCTATAATACTCTTCAGATAAAACTCCCAATTAAGATTTACAGAAAAATCCAAATTTTAAAACCAGCCAGCAGTCGATTCTTCCCTTTATCTTCGTCGGTAGATTGGCTCTTCCAGGTTAGTGTTGAGGTTTTTTTCTGTGCAAACTGCTTCTCTAGACAGGTGCCTCTCAGAGAGTTCTGACTAGCAGACTACATTTGTTGGTCGGGTGGCAGGTCTCCTCCCAACTCTTCAATTTTCCCCAGTCTTATACCCCAAAACAATGGATTGTGTCATTGGCTTTTAAGATTGTCAATATACTCAATTCAAGCGTGGTTGAAATTTGGTATTTCTCGAGGTATAATTTAAACTGATTAGCCGAATTCGAATCTGTTTTGTCATTTCTAGGCAACCAGCTACCCCAGTAGCTGGAGCACATTACATTGTGTGTTACTGAGAACACTTGGTACTGTCATTGCTAGCTTTTACTCTCAAAGTTACAGTACACCCATATCTTCATAACACTTATATCCCCACTCTCCAAACCTGTCCAAATCCTTCTGCAGAGAGAAAGTGAGGAATGCAGATACTGGAGAGTCAGAATCAAAACGTGTGGCACTGGGAAAGCACAGCAGGTCAAGCAGGATCCGGAGCAGGAGAGTCGATGTTTCAGGCATAAGCACTCTACATTCCTGATGAAAACTTATGCTCAAAACGTCGACTCTCCTGCTCCTCGGATGCTGCCTGACCTGCTGTGCCTTTCCAGTGCCACATGTTTCGACAAATCCTCCTACAGCCTCCCCACCTCTGCAATGCGACCTGTCCCTCTACCTATCTTTGTATCGTCTGCAAACCATAGCGACTTTACCTTAGTAACAAGGACAGGACACTCTGCTTCCAAAAGGAAACAAAGCCCAATGTTTTTTGCAACTCCAAGAAATGTCAACAGAAAAAAATGACCTGTGGTTCCACTGGACTTGCACCAGATCCATTTGAAAGGAGCAGCATGCTGGTGAAATAATAATGAAAAAGCAGTTTCTAGTGGTCACCAGTTTCTGCTGGAATGCCTCACTGGACAGCCTGGATGTCAATATGAAGGTTACCAAAAATAAGATAGAAAGGGCCTTCTTTAAGCAGGAACAAATTGGTTTCTTAACTTTCTTTCGTTCTGTGAGTACAGCACTAGTTGTTCAAATCTCTCATTAGAAACACTTTATTATTCAAGTGAATCTACTTCGAATCTATTTCTTGGCCCCAGTATCCTTCTGTGTTGGGGTGTCACTGCTGGTTTTCCACCAAGTTTAAAATCAACATGATTCCAAATCTGTTGTTCAGATTCATCACTGTCTCTTCTTTCTTCTCAAAGCCTTTCTTTAAAGTAGCTGAATTTGATTTTCATATCTATCTACATTGGCAATCTTCCTTTTAAAGATCCATTTTCATTCAGTGTGAAGTCGTTTTATTCCCCCTGTCCATTGAGAATGTTACTATTTAGGTTATATTTCCACACTTTTCTTTTCCCATTCACTTAACTGCTGTACTTTTGTATTCAGTTCTCCTCACAATAAATTATAATGTCCAATACATTTCCTAATTAATTGCTGTACCTGCATACTAGCCTTTTATGATTCATGCCATAGGACACCCAGGTAACTCTGCATCTCAGTGCTCTGAAATGTTTCGCCATTTATATAATATGCTTTTTTTTCTTTCAGCTCTCTTTTTCACCTTTCACATATCAAAAAGGGATCTGGGACCTCTGAAGGTCAGTCCACCAATCTCTTCATGCTGGAGGGCTTCCTAAGACTTCTTACTGTCCTTAATTAGATGGTTAATGAGATTACTGACCACTAATTGGCCTGCATGTCAAAAATCATGAGCGGCATTATGTACCATTGTAATGGGTGGGCAGAACCCTGAAATGCAACTATCATTGGGTACCAAACCAGGAAAAAATGCAATCCATCATAGCTGCTATTTTGTGCACCTGTATTTGTCCATACTCTTCCAGTGTGAGCTGAAAATTATTGTAATTAAAGAGGTATCTTGGTACAACTACAGAATGTATAGGATCTGTACAAATCAGGTCAAGCACTGTGTGTCTCCTTAAACAATCAAATTGAAGAATTACTAATTAACCACAGAGTTTCACCCAAGAACAGTAAATTAAAACAGTTAATTCAGTATGAAGTGTTGCTGTCTGGTACGCTTTAATAATGAGTAGCGTTGTTAGCCTTATTTGTTATATCTATAGTGAAACACAGCTCATTATCTTTAGGGGGAAGAAAGCAAATTGCCAAATGAGTCCTATAAATATTTTACTTCTATTTCCAATGGACAGATGGATATTGTGTACATAAATACAAAAGCCAAAAGAAAGCTAAATCTTCATCAAAATCTCCACTAATGGAATTTCCATTTCAGCTTTGTGGAAGCAGTTGAATTCCTTCAGTTATATCTGAATACTCAGTGAATAGGATATTTTTCCTGCAAGTTTCAGGAGTCTTGATGTCAGCAAGAAAGAACAGCAACATTTTATGGTGCTTCTGAGTTCACCGTTTAATCAAAGATGGAGAGTCGGCCCTAACAGAGCACCAGGAGCTCTATCGGTTGTCGTAGACAGTACTGAGGCAGCGAGGGAGAATGTGAATATGTTTCAAAACAAAGGCACCCTCATTGGAGGTGATAACTGATAACTGAGGTTTTATAGAGGTGCCAAGGATGCAGGCCCCACTGGAGGGAGGAGAATCTAACAGCAGCAATTGGAGGGTGACTCCATTTTTGGAAGAGGAAGAGTAGAATTTTTCCCTCCCTGATTTGACATGAGCAATAATTAGAATGATATGAAAACATGGAGGGATGAAAAATTGAGAATCTCAACATGGAGCTTTCTTTACTAATATTCTCATGTCTTCAAAATCCCATCTTTGAGCAGTGACTACCTTATTTACATGCATTCATCTCTCATTAAAACCTCAACTTGCCTTATTTTTACACCCTTTCCTATTCTCGTTTCCTTCCCCCAGAAATTAGACACACAAATTCCCAACATGTAAGTCAGAGCAATATTTGGCAGCTATAGTTTACCAAGTGATTCTTATGACCACCATTACACTGCTTCTTCATAACATCTCTCTATGCTCCATGATCACCTTTACCCTTGACCCTTCATCCACACAAATCTAATCTACAAACCACCAATCTCAGTACATCATCATGACTGCTCTCACACAAAGTCATGCATCATTTCAGCCCTTTAACAATCTACTTTGGAACTCAGGGACACCAATAACTTCTCTGCTTCTGTCAGATCATAATGCATGCAGGGACACACAAGCATCTCATGTGACCAGTCTGTATTTATGGCTCTTAGCTTGCTTTCTTAGTGCACAGGGTCCTTAGTACTCAGCTATAGGCTGCCAGCTACTGTGGCTTGCCTTGTAGTGCAGAGAGAGAGGCAGCTCACTTGTCAAGATGACATCACTGAACAGTGAAGGGGGTAGTTATGTTGTTCTATGGCACCATATTATGGCAAAGTTACACCTACAGCAAGTGTCAGCAGCTTTTCATAGTCATAAAATCCCTACAGTGTGGAAAAAGGCCATTTGCCACAATAAGTCCACCAACTCTCCAAAGAATAAGCCATCCAGACCCATTCCCCTACATTATTACTCTACATTTCCCCTGACTAATGCACCTAACCTACACATCCCTTAACACTACAGCCAATTCACCTAACCCGCACATCTTTGAACTATGGGAGGAAACTAGAGCACTCAAAAGGACCCACGGGACACAGGGAGAATGTGCAAATTCCACAAACTCCAAACTTTTGTGCCAAACACATTTGCGTTTAGCCAAAGGCCACATATGAAAATTAAAGAGAAGCTGTCCTGAGCAGGGTGAAGGAGGACTACAGTCAACCAAGAGGTATTGCTACTATCAGTTATTAGGCTTGTCTAATTCCAGTCAAGAAAGTTGGCCTTGGGTGTCAAGTCCTTGGTCCAATCAGAGTCCAGGGATCTGTGTTCTTGCATTCCAGTAACTGGATCACTGTTGGACCTGCAGGTCAAATGCAACCAGTCCTGAAATTGTAGTTATATCAGTTGAGGTGCCGTGGATAAGCCAATTTTTCCTGTGATGGGAAAAAGGGCAGAAATGAGTCTGATGGAAGTGAATGGAAGAGCAGTTAGTGATGGTACAAAAGCAAGAGAGGTAATGAGGTATTCCTAGTGAGTGGGAGAAAGTGAAGACTGCAGACGCTGGGGATCAGAGCTTAAAAATGTGTTGCTGGAAAAGCGCAGCAGGTCAGGCAGCAAAGGAGAAAGAGAAGGAGAATTGACGTTTCAGGCATAACCTCTTCTTCAGGAATGAGGAGGGTGTGCCAAGCAGGTTAAGATAAAAGGTAGGGAGGAGGGACTTGGGGGGGGGGGGGGCGGCGTTGGAAATGCGATAGGTGGAAGGAGGTTAAGGTGAGGGTGATAGGCCAGAGAGGGGGTGGGGGCGGAGACATCAGGAAAATGATTGCAGGTCAAGAAGGCAGTGCTGAATCTGAGTGTTGGGACTGAGAAAAGGTGGGGGGAGGGGAAATGAGGAAGCTGGAGAAATCTGCATTCATCCCTTGTGGTTGGAGGGTTCCTAGGCGGAAGATGAGTCGCTTTTCCTCAAGGAGTCGTGTTGCCATGGTCTGGCGATAGAGGAGGCCAAGGACCTGCATGTCCTTGGCGGAGTGGGAGTGAGTAGGAAGTGCAGAGGCAAGAAGGGTAGGTGGTTTGGGGGGGGATGAGGTGATTTGAGAGTCATTTAGTGGGAACAATGCATGCAATTGTGAACCTTATATCCACTAACTTTAGGGAGAGTTGTGTGCCACAGCAGGGTTAGAATGAGCACTGGTCTTGTGAATTTGAGGCAACAGAGAGAACATGGTTGCACCTTCCCTCCCAGAATAAAGAATATCATTGAACTTCCTCCTGAACCACTGGGAATCCTGCATGATGCAGGACACAGCATTGCCCTAGGCTATAATTTGAGTCCAGGTTCAATATCATGACATGATCTCCTGTGGTGGTCTGCAGGAAAAAGGACTGCCTTCCTCTGCACTACCTCATCCCCCAACATGTGCAAAATTCTGCCCATGAGGCAGGAAGCAACCTGTGTTTTCCTGAACCTCCTCCCCATGACTAAGAAAACACTACCCACTCTCTCTGAGGAGAGTGATATTAGTAATGCTCACTTTTGTACTCAAGTGAACACAGTAACAAAATAAAACAGTTCTAAAGACAATTTAAAATTGATTCTTGGAGCAAAAGGTAAAAGCCCATGTTGGATCGATCAAAACTGGTCTTTATTGTCTGCGTAGCAACCTGTCAGTAAGACTGCTGGAGTCTCACTGGTACAACAATTAACAGTGTAATGATTCAATGGGCATTTTGCTGACTTTGGATTTTAATGGCCTTAATAGAACATGAAAGGAAATATATCTTTTTCCTAAATCTGCCACTCACCTTACATTACAGACAATGACATAGTACAATCAATGTTTAGTCTGCCCAGGATGCTGTTGATCAAATCACCACTTAACACTAAATGAACCTGAGTTACTGCACGTAATCATTTTGTATCTGTCTGCATCAACCCTCTAACAACCCTGAGCTTGTATTGATTCGCAATTACAGAAAGATGGAATTATTATTCTACACTGACATCCTGCCACTACTGCTAGCATTAGTCTAAAGCACATTAAAAAGTTATCTATAGTTGATAAAGACTATTTTAGTACCTCTTAAGAATTCCAAAATTACCGCACTTGATCTCTACATTCTGTGGAAATGGAAACTATTGCTGACAGATGGAAGAGAGGTTTGATTGTGTTTCATTCTGAGTGAATAAACAGCAGATCTGTATTGATCGAGCATGAAGTCAGATATGAGTTGAAAGTTTTAACATGTCTCCAGTACCATTAAAGCAAAAGATTTCTCTGTTTGCTTTTTTATGTTATGATTTAACTTTAGAAATGAATTCTGTAATTATCGCAGTTCTTGTTGTTTTGGTCTTGTACAAATTTCTGTACTTATGCTGGATTTATACTCATGTTTTGATATTATAGTTTTCATCCTAAAAGAGAAATAACAAATTCTGGAAGCTCAATGAGAGGAAAGAATATATGAAAACTCAATTTATCCCAGACTAATAGATAAACTAATAGATCATTATGGCTGCAGCACCAAATAGCACACTTTCAACTTTGATTCTATCAAAACTCTTTCTGTTGACTGCCAGCCAATCAGCCCAGAGTGCTACTGTCCATACTCAAACAGTAAGGTCTAGAATCAGGCCTTCAAAGCATAGAGCTGCTCAAGGTCATCCTGTAAAGCCATTGACAGACTCCCCCATCTAAAGGTTACTGGCTTTTCAATAAGCCATACTGCATTCACTGGGACAGCATTGTGTAGGATTGCTAGAACAAAGGTACAGACATAAAGGGTATGCATAAGGGTGACTAGGTGACTTCTGTATGCAATGCTGGATGGCTTGAATGTTAAATCAAGTTTAGATTTTTTTTCTTAATGGTGTATTTTGTGGCCAAGGGTTTGCAGTAATCAAGGTAAGAAAAGGTGTGACTTATTGTTGAATGGGAATTAATGTTGCATTCATCAGCGCTGCAGTCAGATGAGTCGAGCACAGGCAGCTCAGTTGGAAAGCAGTCTTTCTCCTTATTTCATTTCTTTGCAGTTTACCACTGGCTTCAAGGTCTCTGCCCTAATGGCTGTGAACCATTCCTGATACAATGTGGACCCTGGGCCTGAAGGATTCCTCTAGAGTCATCCAAGCATTAGAACTATTGCTTACATACCCACTGGTCTGCTCGATGCCATTTCATACAGCATGGTCTCGAGTTAAACATGTATTGCCCACATGTGGGTTGGTTGCACTCTAAAATCATGAGGTGTGTGTTCAGCGGACAGTCCTGGTGGCCCACCCTCTGGTTTTTCATGGTGCCTTAAATGCAAAAGGCAAAGTAGATAATAGCAGAACAGATGTGTCATGAATACAGGCAGGACACTGATCCTGCTCCTCAACCTGCATATGGTCAGATCAACTAGATATAGATGCAATGGAACCATGTGCAGTTGTAGGACATCTCCAAAGTTGGATTTAAATACTCGCAAAACAGTTGATGTATCATCAATGGCAGTCAGCATCATGAGGAAAACCAAGGTCATGTCAAAGCTATGTCCATGCACTGCCAACGTTTCTTTGGAAATGCTCTCTGTGTATACTAAATGTCAAAGTTCTAGTTTACACAACACCAAAAAAACTAACAGTGGTATTTTAGTGATATTGCATAAGCTAGGGAGGAAGGAACCACATGACAAGATTCAAGGCCAAGGTGATATTTACAGCCAATGGCAATGCTGCCAACCATGCTTTGAGACCCCAATTCTGCTAATAACAGGTGGCCTATTTCAGTGAGCACCATCTATTCCAAGCAAAAACACTGCTTATGTTAAGGTGTGAAATCACACCCTTGAGGCCGTAGGTGGATGTGGTGTCCTACTAACGTTGCCCTCCCCAAGCCATCAAGTACTCCATCCTCTCTAAGCGGATTCTCCTCCCTTCACTCTCCATGTCTTTCTGCAGGATAAGAAAGATAGGAATTATAGCACTCGTGACTTACAGCAAGTAATTTGAACAGAACTCTTGAAGTCAGAACAATGCCTTCACTACATATTGCACAATCCCATGAAGACCTCACCAACTTTAATGAACAATATAAACTCCAAACTCTTCAAGTTCAGCAACCACCAGTAGTAATCAATCAGTCTCTAGTTTAATCTCAACTTTAACGTGACAACCAGTTCTATTTGCCTCGAACTATTCAGTTCTAGCATGTCAGGTGTCTGAGTTTGAAGCAAGGATAAAGAAAACCTGGATCACTGAGAGACAATTTTAAAAAAAGGAATGCAATAGTTTTAAGAAGTGTTTTATTTCAATTTATCCTGTGAATGGGATGTGGGAATCGCTGGCAAGGCCAGCATTTGTTATCCATCCTTAATTGCCCTTGCACTGAGTGGCTTACTCGGGCATTTATGAGGGCAGTTACAGTTCAGCCACATTCTGTGGGTCTGGAACCACACATAGGCCAGACCAAATAGGAATGGCAGATTCCTTCCCTAAAAGGAATTAAGAAACAAAGTCAGTTTTCATTGTTGGTGTTCACTATCATGGTCACTATCACTAAGATTAGCTTTATTTTCCAGGTTTATTAACGGAATTTAAACTCTACAAGATGCCCTAATGGGATTTGCACCTGAGTCTCCACAGCATTAGCCTGGACATCTAGATTACTAGGGTCAAACGTTGTGGTGCTGGAAAAGCACAGCCGGTCAGGCAGCATTCAAAGAGCAGGAGAGTCAACATTTTGAGCATTAGCTCTTCATTAGGAATGGGCTTATGCTCAAAACGCCGACTCTCCTGCTCCTCAGATGCTGCCTGACCTGCTGTGCTTTTCCAGTGCCACACGTTTTGACTCTGATCTCCAGCATCTGCAGACCTCACTTTCTCCCATCTAGATTACTAATTCAGTGACATTGCCACTTCACTACCATCTCTCCATTAAAACAATAATTTGGAATCCTTGGAGTAAAATTAAATAAAGCGGTAAAAGAATCAGGAAAGGGTTTAAACTAGTAAAGGACCATTTTAAGACTAACATCAGGAAATTCTTGTGGATGCAGTAAGTTTAGGTTGCAAAGCTGGACTTGTGGCCCTTGGAGGAAAAGGAAATGAGAGGAATTCCAATAGAGGTGTACAAGATTAAAACAAGTTTGGAAAGGATAGACAAGGAAAAATTATTCTCATTAGCTGATGATGCAAGAACTAGGGGACACATTAAATGTTTTGACCAAAAGGTGTGGATCATTATAAGGAAGAAGTATTTTATACAGTGAGTGGTCATGAGCTGAAATTTGCCGCCCATGTGTTCATTGGAGTGGAGACATATCAATGACTTCAATGATCAATTGAAATTTGTTGGGCACCTAAAGAAAATACTTGCATGACTGTAAGGACTGAGTGGCTCCAACAACACTCAAGAGGCTTGACATCATCCTGGGCATAGCAGCTTGCTTGATTGGCACCATATTCCTCCCCTACTGATGCTCAGTAGCAGCAGTGTGTAGCATCTACAAGATGCACTACAGAAAGTCACCGAAGATCCTCAGACAGCACCTTCCAAACCCTTGACCATGTCCATCTAGAAGAACAAGAGCAGCAGATACATGGGGACACTACCGCCTTCAAGTCCCCCTCCAAGCCACTCATCATCCTGACCTGAAAATGTATTGCTGTTCCTTTACTGTCACTGAGATAAAATCCTGGAATTCCCTCTCTAAGAATTCCCTCTCTAATGGCATAGTAGGTTTACCTACCTACAGTGCATGGACTTCAGCATTTCAAAAACGCAAATCACCAGCACCATGTCAAGTGCAACTAAGGATGGGCAATAAATGCTGGCCCAACTAGTGATGCCCATGTCCCATAAGTGTATGACAAAAGAGGATGGGGCTGAATCGATTGTTCTATAGATTGGCATAAGCTTGATGGGCCAGAAAGAGTTGAGGAAGCAAAAGCCTTTGAGTTTGTTTTACTATTTTCCTGATCTATGAATGAATAAATGTCAAAAAGTGTTATTCATCAATAACTCTGATGAGATTCTGTTGACATGCATGACTCCAACTTGGTGTCATTTCCTTTCTACTTATTCTTTTTCTACTATCATACAGGGTGAACACGGATTGCTTTTTCATTCGAATCATGTGTTAGTATGGACAATACAACAATGCAATTGTTGGATTTTAGTGTGCATGTTTCCCAGACACTGGAGAAGCTCATCAAGAAGAATGCAATACTTCAAATGTGATTTCAAAGACATTTCAAACACTGTCCATGCACAGCTATTCTGGCACTGCAATTAGTTTCTGATTTTGCCTGAAGGTATAAGTATCAAAAATATGGAAAACAGGGCAATCATATTGCCAACTCTTCCACTTAAATAGCTTATAATACAATGAAAAGAAGTGCAGTTGAGAAAAGCAAGTGGTAGCTGGTATTTAACACCGGAATCTGCAGCAACATGTTTTACATTAATATATGTATTCACCTTTTCAATGTTAAAGATATGCACCAAACGTTTCACTTGAAGTTGTAATCTCATTTGTTTTGATTAAATTTATTGATGCTTTTTTGTCCCAGACAATATCTTTATTAATGCTAGTTTTGGTCACTGGCCACATTAACAATAAAACAAGTTTGCTTCTCGGAACTAAGGGCAGTATTATTGTAAAACTAGTATAAAATATGGCATCAGGAAAAGGAGTCCCAGAAACACAAATACTAAATATCTGATATAGAGTCATAGAGATGTACAGCATGGAAACAGACCCGTCCATGCCAACCAGATATCCCAACCCAATCTAGTCCTACCTGCCAGCAGCCGGCCATATCCCTCCAAACCCTTCCTATTCATATAGCCATCCAGATGCCTTTTAAGTGTTGCAATTGGAGTAGCCCCCACTACTTCCTCTGGCAGCTCATTCCATACATGTACCACCCTCAGTGAAAAAGTTGCCCGTTAGGTCTCTTTTATATCTTTCCCCTCTCATCCTAAACCTATGCCCTCTAGTTCTGGACTCCCCCACCCCAGGGAAGAGACTTTGTCTATTTATCCTATCCATGCCCCTCATGATGACACAACATGACCCCCCAACTCCTGTACTCAATACTCTAACCAATAAAGGAAAGCATACCAAATGCCTTCTTCATTATCCTATCTACATGTGACTCCACTCAAGGAGCAATGAACCTGCACTCCAAGGTCAATTTGTTCAGCGACACTCCCTTGGACCATACCATTAAGTTATAAGTCCCGCTAAGATTTGCTTCCCCAAAATGCAGCACCTCCCATTTATCTAACTTACTCTCCATCTGCCATTTCTCAGACCATTGGCCCATCTGATCAAGATGTAATCTGTAATCGGAGGTAATCTTCTTCGCTGTCCACTACACCACCAATTTTGGTGTAATCTGCAAACTTACTAACTATACTTCTTATGCTCATACCCATAAGACATAGGAGTGGAAACAAGGCCATTTAGTCCATCGTCATTTAATCATGCCAGATGGGCATTTCAATTTTACTTATCCACACTCTCCCCATAGCCCTTAATTCCTTGCGAGATCAAACATTTATCAATCTCTGCCTTGCAGACACCCAACGTCCCAGCCTCCACTGCACTCTGTGGCAATGAATACCACAGGCTCACCTCTCTCTGGCTGGAGAAATGTCTCCTCACTTCCATTCACATTGACCCCGCCTAATTTTAAGGCTGTGCCCACAGGTCCTAGTCTCCCCACCTAAGGGAAACAATTTCCCAGCATCCACCCTTCCTAAGCCATGCATTATCTTGTAAGTTTCTATTAGATATCCCCTCAACCTTTTAAACTCTAATATGTTTTAAAGTCATTGTTGTATTTATAAACCAATATTCAAAAGCTCTGATCAATGGACTCAAAATTACAAGTCTGATCAAATTTTTCATTTGCATCATGGACATAAACATTAAATTTCCAACTGTACAGCAGGCAGACAGCTATGTGACATTATTTACATTGACTCTTTTGGTTAGTTAATATTTTACTTTCTTCAATATGTCATATTGTTTGCATTAATAGATGGGCTAACAGGTTTGAAAAATTTGCAATGTCACTGGATCTCACATGATTTCAGGACTACGAGACTGTGCCTCAGGTTAGTCGATTTATAATGCACTTTATAGGCAAACGTTGTCGTTTATAGGGAATTGCAAGGAACAAAATCAATATGAACTGTTGTTATGGCATCCTTCCATCTTTGAGAGACAATGCAGCAACTACTCATTTCAGATGCGGTGAGTTCTAATAGAGCATTTTTGCTGATGCTAAGGAGGCCAACCTTCGACAGGCAGGATCTGCCACAAGTGTCACATATGAAGGTATCAGGCAGGTCTCACTATTGTTGCTTTCAATAGTGGTATCCATTGCCAAGCCATTGTAGCCACTGGTCACAGTGGTGGTGTATGCGAGCCCACAGGAGGTGTCAGATATTTCCTCTGAAATCAACTAAAGATGCCAGAGGTATAGGAGCAGAATTGGGCCACTCAGCCCATCGGGTCTCCTCCACTATTCAATCATTGCTGATACGTTTCTCAATATTATTACAAGCATTAGGGCTTTAATGTCAATTTTGTACATATCCTTGAAGTGGAGTTTTTAACACCAACTAGTCATCTGGCTCCATCTACCTCAACATACAGGAAGTCTTTGGATATGCAACTGTCTTATACGCTGCCTTAAGGCATACTTCCTCCGATGCCTGGAGGAACAACACCTCATCTTCCGCCTTGGACCACTTCAACCCCAGGGCATCAACGTGGACTTCACCAGTTTCCCCATTTCCCCTCCCCCCCCAACCTTACCTCAGTTCCAACCTGCCAGCTCAGCACTGTCCTCATGACCTGGCCTACCTGCCAATCTCCCTTCCCACCTATCTGCTCCACCCTCCTCTCCGACTTATCACCATTATCCCACCTTCATCTACCTATCGCACACTCAGCTACCTTCTCTCCAGCCCCACCCCCCTCCCATTTATCTCTCCATCCTGGACAGGGGGGGGAGTTGACTATTACAGTATCATCAGTATAGATGAGGTCTCTGATCATGAGGTAATTAGCTTTTGACTTTGTTTTCAGATTTACTGTACAGCTGTCCATCTGATCTGTAATGTGCAAGTAATGAAGAATCTTTCCACATCTGGACAGGAGATAAAAGGTCAGGAGCTTGAAGAACATGATGTCAAACAGAGTGAGCGAGTGAGAATACAGCCCTGTTTCACTCTACTCCTCACAACGAAACTACTGGAAATTCAGACATCAAACTGAATAGTGCAGTGCACTTTGTCATTAAAGGAGCATATGACACTGAGAACCTTGCAGTGAGCGGTCAATTTTCCCTATGTTGTTATAGAGTCCTGCTCTGCTTACGATATTGAATGCCCTAGTACGATCCACGAAAGAAAGATAACTGGGTACTCTCTATTCCCTAACCTCCTTGTTTGGCTAGCGTATAGAAAAGATCTTGTCCACAGGGGATCTGCCAACATGGAAACGGCATTGTTCATCTGGATGCCCTCAATGTGCAAGCAGAACCTAACAAAGGCCTTTTTCACAGATCTCAGGAGCAAAATTCCCCTTTACTTGCTACAATCTCATCTGTTGCCTTTATTTTGTATATGATGTTTTTCATGTCTCACATCTCTTGGGACACAGCATATCTTTTAACAAAAAAAATTTTAAATGTGTGGCAATAGATGGGATTTCCATGCTTGAGCAATTTGCTAGGATTTCATTCTAATCAAGTATTTTGTATTTCCTAAGATATGTGAGATTCTCAGTGCTTCCTTGTAAATTGCATGGAACTACAATCTGTAGGCATGGAAATGGTTGGCAGGGAGGTAGAGTGGAAGATGGGTGCACAGGACTGGGTTCCTTTGTCTTCATCTGCTTTGGCCTCTTCTTTACTCTCACTAGCAACATTCTCCAACATGGCATTAATAATTGCGATATTACAACTGGCTTGGTAACAAACTTGAGATTGCTGAAAGAAGGCACATGTTTTTGTATTGCAAACATCATTGCAAGAATCCAACATTTCAAAAGGGAGCAACAACTTATGTTGCACAGAAAAAGGATGCCGATTGATTGGCAAGTTGACTCTAATTAGTTGGGGTGTTGTGATGGAGAATGTGCTCAAGAATTATTGTCCCTAAGGATAATCTTAACTGATTGTTAGTGCAATTCTTAGCACACACACAATTGATCAGTGAGTGCTGTTCAATCACAGAATCACATCTAATGTTAGACATTACTTTGTGTTTTCCAAACATGCACTGGATGAATATGGCCAGCATTTTGCCTATTATAATCGGCTGATTGAATGAGTTGTTTGGTATGATATGCGAGTCACTGGGATGCACAGCCTACATATTTGACATCATGGCACATTATATACTGAAATTCATACACGTTACCGATTTGTGTGGTCAACAGATGCCAGATTAAGAGGAAACATGTCCTAATGACTGGTGGATCATGTTGAATGACGGACATTCAGAATTTGATTAACTTTTGTTGTCAAGAAAATGGCTCCTTATAAAGTTGTGAATATTTAAATCTTTCGGGAGATCAAGAAACAGAAAAGGACCACAACACAATTGATATTTTTGCCTGATGGAACAATGGCTCATTTAAAATTAACATAGCAGGCCTGAAAGTAAAATTTGATTGTGATGAAGACCCCAGGCTCCAAAAGCCATTTTGTTGAGGAACTATGACAGGAACATCTTGAAGCAATCACTGCTTCTCAACAGGGAGACAGAAAAAGGCAACATGACTGTCGCATTGAATCAAATTATCAAAAACCTAAGCACCAGTATATGGAAGCATAACAAAGGAGTAATTGCTCTCTCTCTCAGGACCTGATCCACTCAGTCTACTTGTAATAGCAGCTTCCAGCTATTCAACTAAAGACTCCATCAGAGTTGTTGAATCCATCTTCATTTTTTTTCCAATATCTTCACTTTGGAAGAAGAATCTTCAAGCCTGCCAGGCTTACAATGATAGTTCATTTTGGTCTTATAATCTTCACACATAACTTTTATGCTTATCATCTTTAAATCCTTGTGTCCTTATTCTTGTTGATACCCTTATCATTATGACTTGACCAACTTACAGCAGCAATTTTGCAACAAACAAACCAGAAATCCTTTTTCAGACTCAAGTTTTGCTGATAGTTACTTTAAGTTGAAACACTTGAAAACAAGAAAAGGATGACATGGGTTACTACAAATTCTTAATTCACAGACCACTCCAATATATTGTTATTAGACTGTATCCATTGTAAATGATTTAAACCTCAATTTTTAATGAAAAGTGGAATTTAATCTGTTGTGAGAAAAGCAACATTTTGAACTGCAAAGAAATTGAAAGATGATCAGAAGTAATAATTCAAACTGTTGAAACCCAAACCACAAGTTGTAACTGCAAGCTTTGTTTGTAAGAATACTAACAAGAACTTAAGATGATGATTTCAATGTCTTAAAGTTTATGTCATGAGTTTTTAAATTGGCAGAAGTTATTATCCTCAGATATGCAGCATGTAAAAGCAATTGTTAGGATATAAAATATCCAGTAAGACAAAGAGGCAGAAATTTCTAAGAATATTGGTTAAGAATTTTGATTTCAGTCCAGATTAAATTGAATTGGAACCAGAACAGATTATATTAGCCCAACAAGAGCTAAAATTAAACTGGAAATGGAGCTGGAATTTAACGATCAGAGAGAAAAGCAATAATAACAAGCTTCAAAAGAGATGGAAGACAATCCAGAGAAAAGAAGCTCGAGAGGGGCATAGATTTTTTTTTCAGCTTTGAAGCTACCATTTGGAGCTACAAGTTCAGAACGAATGAGACCAAAGGCAACTTGAAGTTGTGAAGGAAAATCTTAGAGCAGTAACAACTTCAACTCTTGTTTCACCAAAACAGGCATTGAAGTTCTCAAGTTCTCCAAGTTTGGTCCCAAGTTTGAAGAGATAGATGTAGAATCCTCAGTTATTTCTGGTCAAGGTACAAATACTTCAAAATGTGTTGCACTGATGATCCAGTAAACTTTACACGAAAAGCCCAGAAGATCTGTTTTACTTTGTCTTCTAAAGTTGGAGAGTGTGACAGCAATCATCCTCCACACTCACCACCACACCTAACTAAATTAAACCACTGCATGCTTAAATCATGAAAATGGAAATTAGGAGAACAACAAAATTGGAAAACTCCAGAAATAAAGTGAATAAGACAAGAAACTCAAGTACCAACAAAATTTAAGGTAACAACAATTATTGCAAACAGCCATGGAGCACAGTGGCTCACCTGCTCTCTGTATGCCTCTGGGTCAGTCAGCTGAATTGCAAATATTGCCTGTCAGCCAATAGTGAATGAGTTCATCCTAAGGAACTAAAATATTGGGGTTGCTGAAATGAAAAATGGCATTATACCCAACAGTACATGGCATAGCATTGGTACCAGAACTATGCTGTTTAGTTGACTGGCTTCAAATAAAACTGCAATAATATGCACAATACATTGCCCTGGAGGTATTTTTCTTCAGTTAAAATATCAAGGGATTTAGCATTGAAGTACAAAGTGGTCATGGTCTAATTGACAAGCAGATCAGGCTCAATATACTGTTCTTAAACATGCTATTTGCTGCAGCAGTGTCAGAGACAACAAGAAATTCTCAATTCAATCTTTATTCCATGTTGAATTAGCAACAGCACAGTCAAGTGGTAGTTAAGAGTCTGATGCAATTACTTTTACCACTGCTGGGCTGAAAAACTGAAGAAAATCTGATCAAGTTTCCCAGTCCTAACCATTAATCTGCAATCTTGGTGAACACAGAAGTGAAGCCACCATCAGGTTCAGTTGTGATGACTTCCATTTTCCATGGTCAGGCCTGAGTACTAGAGAAAATGCCTGCTGTTTGTGGAACCCCATGCCAGCATGATTTATAGTCTTCAATAGAGCAGAACAGAAAGGTTGGGAAAGAGAAAAGATTCTATGTTTGCAATTTTAAAAGTTCACACAGTCTACTCAATAAAATTCGAATTAACGAGAAGAATACTCAAGAAAAATACAAAAATGAAGAATTATCGAAAATGCGAAATGAGCAAGAATGAGGGGCACAGTTTTAAAGTAATTAATCGAAGTCATATTAAGAAAGACGTTTTCACACGAAGGTTTAGAGTCTGGAATGGACTGTCTGAGAGTGTAGTAGAGGCTAGTTCAATTGAGATATTTGAAAAAGTGCACAGATGTTTGAAAAAGATCAGTGTACAAAGTTATAGAGAGAAGGCAAAAAAATGACAGTAGGTGAGATGACAGTAAGTGAGATGATCCTTTGAAGAGCTAGCTCATGACAAAATTATCTGCTTCTGCATTGTAACAATTCTGTGCAATGAGCAGATATTAAGCAATTTTACTGAGGTAGTACAGCTCAGCACAAAAGAATCACCACAGAAACATTAATTAGGGTAATAAAATATCAAATAAGTAATTGAGATGAGTCGACTGAAAATCTTAGTACTGTACTGTTTGTGCAACTCTAGTCATTTCAAAATACACTCTGATTGTGATTTGTTTCTTGCCAACATCCTATTCAATCACAATATTGACAGCTGTATCTCCCTCAGTGAAATGCAGTGAAATTAACATCCTTCCTGTCAAAACACCTGTAATTGTAAATGTTGTCTTTGTTGTCAGTTGCTTCCTCATTAATTGTGCAGAATGTCTGGTTATGGAGGTGGAGGATTGGGGATTTGGAGTTTGAGGGAAACAATAAGTAACATTTGCCGTCACCTAATTTGGCCTCTTCCTTACCATCAGGAGCAGCATTCTACAGTACAGTATTAATAATTTCAATAAAGGCCAAGTCTATGGATGTAAGAACCTTCTCGTCAAATTGGAGATTCAAATTCAAGGCTGGTGTGACAGCAATAGAAAGTATCAAGAAAGCTGTCAAAGTCAGCTGGAGATGCCCAGGGGAGATCCTCAGTAGTGTCAGATGAAGCTGCTTCCTCTGTTGGTGGTCTGAATTAGTACTGCTGTTGGCAGCAGAATCCACTCTCAACTCCACTTGTGAAAAACAGCTGATGTGTATAGTCAGTGCAACATCAAAAAAAACACTCCAGCATCTTATCTGACCACAGCCTCCTGATGTGAGGGAGATGTTTTTGTGAAAGAGGAGTATAGCAAAGGTTTACCAAATTCATTCCTAGGATGGCAGGACTGACGTACGAGGAGAGACTGAGTCAGTTCCGATTGTATTCAGTAGTTTAGAAGAATGGGGAATCTCAAAGAGAACTACAAAATTCTAACTGGAATAGATGGGCTAGATGCAGTAAGGCTGTTCCTGATGGTAGGGCAGTTCAGAACCAGAGGCAATAGTTGAAGGACAAGGGATAAAGTTTCAGAATGTTTTCACAGCACAAACGAGACCAACATCATAGACACCATGTTTGACAATAGAAGCACCTTCTGCAAACTTGAGAATCATCAAAACTCTATTTCTAATTCCTAATTCACACCAAATCACATTCCACTCTTGTCCCTATACACAATGACTTCTGTTGACTCCTGGGTAATGTGGCATAAATAGTTAACTATACATTTATTTTAATAATAACTGAGTATGTCCATAAAGAACAATGGCATAGTGTCCCTTGATCACATGGAACAGGGATCCAAGTCTGTAGAACAGAGGTGTCCCCATTTACCATCCCTTACAAACAGTTTTGTTCAATAAAGCCTGCTAATATTCACATATGAGAATGAGGACCTGTTCTTACTAGTCAGTAGCAGTTAGGATACAAGACTAACAGCAAGGCCGACCTATGATGTATTTAATCTTTTAATTCTGGCCTTTTAAGCATTCCCATTCACAATCACACCACCAATGGTACCCGTTAGCAGCTCAGGCTTGAAAATCTGAAATTCCCTTCCTAAATCTCCTCACGTCTCTACCTCTCTTTCCTCCTTTAATAGGAGTTCAAGGCCATCAGCAACTGTTTCCCAATTTCCAATACTAATATTCACCACCTCCACACCTGCTTCCCAGTGTCCTTACAGTGGAGGTATGGATACTCTGGTGGTGTTGATGCTGTGGTCAATTCACTACATGTAAAGTCTCAGGATATATGGCTGTCAGTTCATCGAATGAAAGTGGTTGAACCAACACAGGTGTCACTGGATTAATAATAAGTTGACAGTAATAATATGCTGAATTAGTGTACTCCAGAACCAGTGACTTTATCCATCAAGGGATGCAAGTACATTTCTAAGACAGTGAAGGTGGGAATGGGTTCAGCCTCTTCTCCTGCCAAGTATATGTTGGCTGGCGCTTGAAACCTGTTCCATTCTGCTTCTGCACTTTGCTCGTAAGCGCCAAAAACACGTGCTCAATCAAATCAAGGAATTGATTTTTAAAATCTGATCGTAATATGGCTGACTTGGAATGGGGCTGACATTTCTACATAAGTCTGGTGCACAGAGGTAGTGACTTGTATATGGGATGTGAGCACTACTGGCTCGGCCTACATTTATTATCCATCTCTGATTGCCCTGTTACAGTGAGCTGCTTTGTTAACTTAAAGCAATCTTTTTCAGTTAGACACCACAAATCTATTAGGTAAGGACTTCCAAGGCACAGTGACAGTGAAGGCACAGTGATATAGTTCAAGTCAGCTTGGTCTGTGACTTGAAGGTTAACTTGTCAGGGTGGTGATTCAATGCATCAGCACCTTTAAACGTGCTGGGAGCCATAGACTTGGAAGATGCTATCATAGGAGATTTGGTGAGTTACTGCAGTGCACCTTGAAGATTGTTTTCACTGTGGTCTTATGCTGAAAAATAAATGTTAAAGGTAGTGGATAGGGTGTCAAGCAAGTGGACAACTTCGTCCAATTGGTTTCTTGAGTATTGTCAGAAAACCATTCAACTAGGCCAATGGAGAGTACTTCATCACACTTCTGACTGTAGGTGCTATGTACATGGTGGCCACATTGGAGAGACAGGAGGTGAGTTATTCGCCACAGAATCCCTTGCCTCTTGTAGCCACAGTATTTATATATCTGGTCCAGTTTAGTTTCTGGTCAATGGTAACCCCTGGGAACTTAACAGTTGGGGTATTCAGCAATAATAATGATATTGACTGTCAAGGGTTTCAAGTCTCGCTTGTTCGAGTCGGTCATGTTTTTTCACTCATCGAATATGAGCATCGCTGGTTGGGCCAGCATTTAGTGCCCCATTCTGAGCTACCCTTGAGAAGGGGGTGGTGAACTGCACTCTTGAACCACTGCAGTACATTCACTCACAATGCCATTAGGAATGGAGTTCCAGAATTTTGGGCCAGTAACAGTGAAGGAACGATGATATATTTCAATGTCACAATGGTGAGTTGGTCAATGGGGAACATGCATTTTGTGGTGTTCCCAAGGACACTATCCTCTGGAACTCTTGGAGAAACAGGCTGGTAATTACACAAAGCTTGTTGTATCATCAAAGCAAAAACAAACAGTCTCTATCCAATCTGGTGTATTTTTCTTTGCCATGCTGTCTAAGTTATATTCCATTCCCACTCATGCACTGCAGTTCCAATGTAGATAAAAGATATTCTGCTTTAGGGATGCAGCTGATAGCAATATCAATCTCATTTCAGAACTGGTCTTTCTCCTCTGTAGAGGAGCAGAGTGTTGGAGTATTGACATGCATCATGTTCATTGACCCTATTCAAGTTGAGAGACTCATGGAGAGAATACATTCTGAACCATTTGTAGCGTTTTAACATCACAAGATAGAATTGATCATTACAGAGGTTTTAGCTGCACAGTTAAAAAAAACACAAGGTAATCAGGAAGAGTTACCTTGATTTTGTGAAAGAAAAATCATATTTAACCAAGTTATTGGAGTTATCTGTAGGAAAAACATGCAGCTCGCTAGGATTTAGAATTGAAGTGATTTCAATCTGATTGAAATTTTCAAGATATTAACAGGAAATGAGAGGGTTGATGAAGATAAACTATTTCCACTAGTTGAGGATTCTAGAAATAGGGGACATAGTCTGAGAATCTGGGCCAGACCATTCAGGAGAGATGTTGAGAAGCAGTTCTAGAGACAAGGGATGGTAGATGTTTGGACCTCTCTTCCACAAACAGCAGTTAATGCTGGATCCGTTGTTAGTTTTAAATCTGAGATGGACAAATGTTACAAAGCAAAAATATTAATAAATGGGGCCATGGCAGGTAAGTGGAGTTAGGCCACAAATCAACCATGATCTCATTGAATAGAAGAACAGGCTTGAGGGGCTAAATGGACCACTTCTGTCTCTATATTCTAATGGATAAAGGGTTGCTTATTAATGTACAGATTAGATTATAGATTTCATGTTGCCACAGAAAAGGTCATTTACAAAATAGAAGCTTATGGTATAGGGGGTAACAGTCAAGACTGGGGTGCTGGAAAAGCACAGCAGGTCAGGCAGCATCCAAGGAGCAGGAGAATCAATGTTTCGGGTAAGAGCACTTCATCAGGAATTATAGGGGGTAACATACTAGTACAAATAGAACTGACTGAAAACAGAGTTGTAAAGCTGGGTCTTTTTCTGATTGTCAGGAAATGTTGAGTGCGGTATTGGAATGGACTGTGTTGGGGCCTCAACCTTTTATAACCCAGCTAAATTTCCAGATGACACACAAGTATGTACGAAAGTATACTGCGAACAGGATGTAGGGATATTTCATGCTGAAATAGATAGATTTGACTACGTAGTCAAAAGTCTCCCAGATTGAATATAATGTGGAGAAATGTGAAATTGTTCACTTTGGCAGGATGGATTAAAAGAAAACCTAGTACTAATTCCACCAAGGATGACTACAGAGTTCTGAGATCCAGACAGATATTGGCACTTGAGTCTTTTTTTTAAGGAATAATGTAAATGCATTGGAGATGGTTCAAAGGAGGTTAACTAGATTGAGACCTTGACTGACAATGTTATCTTATGAGGATAGGTTGGTCTGGCTGGGCTTGTCTATCACTGGACTTTAGAAAAGTGAGAGGTAATTTGATTGATATAGATAAGATCATGAACGATCTTGACAAGGTGGCTGTAGGAAGGATGTTTCCTCTTGAGTGTGAGTTCAGAACCAGGTGGTACCATTTCTAAATTAAAGACTGCCCTATTAGAACAGAGTTCAGGAGAATTATTTTCTCTCGGAGAATTGTGTGACTTTAGAACTCTCTGCCTGAAAAGGGATGGAAAAAGAGATCATTAAATATTTGTAAAGCAGAAAGAGATAGATTTATATTAGGCAAGGATATCAAAGGTTATCATGAAAAAATGGAAATGTGGAATTCAGAACACAAACCGGTCAGAACCGATTTTACTGAATGTCAGAGCTGGCTCTTTGCAGCTGATCTCTTCTTTCTGAAAATTGACAAAGACCGAAGCATGGATATTCAAGGGTAGGTAATATTCCCGGACAGAAAAATGGGGAAAAGGCAAAAAGGTTAACTTTGTTATTTAAAAGGTAACATTAATATAATACAGAGATGATCTTAGTTCTAAGAATCAGTCTGCGTAGAGATAAGAAATAACAAAGGCAGGAAGTCACCTGACAAGAATAGTTTACAGGCCCTCTAACAGTAAACATTGCATTCAACTGGGTATGCAGGAAGTTATAATGAAAACTCGTGAGAACAATGCACTGATAACGAGGGGTGATTTTAATTTATACATAGATTGGATGAATCAGTTCAGCTACAGTGAATGAACAAATCATACCACTACTGGATAATGAGGGCACCACAATGGCAGCCATGGGATGATCCTCAGAGAAAACTCACTAGATCTCAGAGAGATTGACACTTTGCCAAAATATGGTAAGAGTCAGCCCAGGGAACTCGAAACAGAAACAGATCAACCATGATCTTGTTGAATGGCAGTGACTATCAGGCTATATGACATAAGAGCAGAATTTGGTCATTTGGCCTATCATGTCTGCTCCACCATTTGATCATGGCTGAAATGCTTCTCAAGCCCATTTTCCTGCTTTCTCCCTATAATGTTTGATCGTTTTACTAATCAAGTACCTTATCTATCTCTGTCTTAAGGATACTCAATGATTTGGACTCTACAGCCTTCTAAAAACTGAAGAAATTCCATCTCATCTCAGTTCTAAAGGGTCGATCTCAGTTCTAAAGGGTCATCCCTTCACTCTGAGGTTGTGCCTTCAGGTCTGAGTCTCTCCCACTGGTAGAAACATCTTCTGCACTTGCAGGCTGAGGGTTTGAATTGCCTACTTCTCCTATTTTGTTTGTTCCTATGTAACGAAGGCTAGCAGTCATTGGTTTCTTTTAGGGAAGAAAACCTTCCTGAAGTGTGGTGCCCAGAATTACACAAAATACACTCTTTTCATCGTCTACAAAAGGTTCACTATAGTTTATTTTCTTTGATAGTCTATGCCTCTCTGTATGATGCCTGGGATATCACATATCTCAATGATCATTTTTCAACGTATATTGCTACCTTCAACTATCTTCAATGACTAGTGCATATAAGCATCAAGATCCCTCTGCTCCTGCACAATCTTTAGAATTGTGCCCTTTATTTTACAATGCCTCTTCTTGTTCTTCCTACCAAAATATATTAAGTTTCATTTCTCTGTATTAAACCCGTCACATGTCCACCTTTCGACCAACCTTCCTGTGACGTCTTGAAGTCTATCACTGTCATAGATCATAGCACAGATGAGAATAGTTCTAAGTTTTGAACCATTTGCAAGTACTGAAAGGTCCGACTTTGAATCTATGCTGCCACTGTCCTCTTTATTCCATCAGCTTTGAGTTTGATAACAAGACTGTTATGGGGCATTTTATCAAATGCCTTTTGCCTTTTGCAAGTCCGTGTACATGGTATCAACTGCATTATTATCAACCCTCTCTATTATCATCTGAAAACGCCAAAAAGTTGGATAAACAATATTTGTCTTCATAGGACACTCACTGAAGAATGTTGGACATGGTTACATCTATGTTATTGGAAACATACATAGGATCAAGCACCATTCATCACATATTATCTAATTTGTCAAACAGTATAAATATTTGTGCTTCATGATATTATTTTGGTCCAACATTTAATGTACATTTGAGCAATGAACATTTTATACTCCCAGTTCATTCATAAACTTCAGCAGTATCCTTACAACTGATTAGTTAAGAGGAAAGCATATTCCACTGAGTTGAATCAACGTCCCTGAGGGCTGCAAATGGAAGATTGTTGCCTACATACTGAATTCTCTATTGTCACATTATATTGTTTGATGTTTTAAAGGTAGTCTGGGAATGAAAGTTGTGTTCAGAGGTTTCCCTCATCAAACATCATTACTCTCCAGGGATGGATTGAAAACTGTGCGTTGAATGAAGAAACTTGCTTCTGGTTAGCAGTTTTAACGCATAAAACATGATAATGAATGATCACTAAGAAAAATCAGTCAGCATGTAGGTATCTCCCATCATCATATTTAGGGATTTGGGGAAATTTGGAACAATGTACTTCTTCTTTATACCAAAGAAACAAAAAAAAGAACAGTTTTAAACATTTATTTTAAAGCTAGCAGGAAAACATAATGATTACCAGGATTAATGAGGACTATGAAACTCAAATCAGCCACTTATTTGAGTAATAGAACAACATGTTCCCGTTGGTTCCTAAGAGGTAACCTCCCATTTAGCTGGAATGCACTTGCAATTTTCCAATAAATTATCGGAATGTGTAAGGTCCACTCCATTAATGGAGTGGAATCTCTGATTCAAACCAGTCTGATATACAATGAACAATTTTCACCTTAATTTAATTTACAACATATTCTTTAACATGGACGCAGGGTATTTGTTACTTATATAGCACGCGTTTGTAATATCAGTAAAGATTATTTACAGCTTTATTCGTGAGCAAACCATTCACTTCCATGAAGGCAGACACTCATCAGACAAAAGTGCATTACAGAAGGGTGAATGACTATTAACTTTTCAATAGTAATCTTTTGACTTGCACTGCCTTGGAATGTTGCTGATAGATGAATTTATGGTTGGGAAAGATTGTAACTGCAGAAAAATTAAATGATGATATCAATCATAAGCCCTTTGCACACTATCCTACTGAGAAAGGATTCATTTTTGTGCACTGTTCAAAATAACGCCAGGCTCCAATCAAATTTTTCTTCATGTCACCTATTCTTTATCTCATTTAGTGTTGGGAAGGTTACACACTGACACTTACAGATTCAAGCACTATGATTAAATTGAAAGGTGATATATTGTTTACATGCACGAGTCAAGTTATGCAGAAAATACGTGCAAAACAGATTACTCGTTAATCTCAACAGCTTCTTTTTCTAACAGCTTGGATTAAAGTGTTTGATATTTTTCAGAAAGCTAATTATTCGATACAACAGTTCACTCATATTACCATGCTGAATGTTTAATGTTGCTGGTCTAAATATCACACATCCCTTACCAGCAGAGATCCAAAATTCTATCTATTTCACAATCCAACACACATAGTGAACCTCGTCTGAGCAGTGAAGATACACTTACCCTCGGACAGCATGTATGAGCCGCAGGGATGGGTAAGCTGTCTGGATGTTCAGTCTGTTCTTCAGAATCAGCTCATTTACATATTCAACGTATTTTTCCCCACCTTTGACCATGAACGCAGGGATCCACAGAACACTGTCATTCAACACTGTCAATCTGTTGACAAATTTCTCTCGATCTGTCTCATTCCGAAGACTTCCAAAAGCTCTTTGCACAACTGACGGATTCATAGTGACAAAATCAGATTTGAGTCCAACATCATTAGCGTATTCCACAAGGGGTGCAAGATTACACCTGCACAAATTAAAAAAAAAGTTTATTAGATTCTGTTCTAATAAATGTATGCATTAGGATTCAGAAATAAATGACAGCTTATGGAAATAATCAAAAACTATTCAAACAATCTATTATTTAATGTGAGTATGATTTTTGTAATAAGGTACAAATAAAAATCTACTTGCACCCATTTTTGAGCATAAGGTCTGCGATCTGCAGTCTCTCCATTTCCATTGGAAATGAGGTGGGCAGCAGATAAAATTCACATTCCCTGATTACAGCATGGCCACAAGGTACTCCCATGATTCAGTAGTCCAGGTGCACTGCTGTCTGCTTCTGCACAATTTAAGTGGCTGACTGGTATTCTCAACAAAGCATGTGCTGCAGGTTAGTTCAACTCGGTGTTGCATAGCATCTGCTGAGGGAGACATCAATGAAACAAGAACCTCATGGGAACAGCTCATGATGATGTACACTGAGCTGTGTGTTGAATTGAAAGGCCTGCCAGATAAGCTCCAGTCACGCTTAGCATTATTTGATAGATGTTGTCCAGTTGTAGAATAAAATCTCATAGTGGACACTGTGTTTTGTGTTTTGCAAGCTTAGATTGATTGGGCACAGTCAGTACTTTGCTCACCGTGAACAAGTAAAGGGATATGCTGTGAGATATGCTTTAACAGTTTTGGGGATATATGGCCTACATATGTAGCATAACAGAAGCTGTGTATATTAATATGTACGGCCACATTCTTTGTCGACAGAAATAATATGTGCAATCACAGCACAAGTTTAATCTCAACAATGTAGGTGACAACCATTTTCCAATTTGTTTTTTAGGCAATGACATGACCAATCAGAATGAACCTGCTTGGTTTAAAATTTAACAAAGTTTGGCAGTTAACTGTCTATCATCATCTAGATAGTGCATTCTCTTTGGCAGTATCTTCTATCAATTAGACTCTAATTGCCAACTAATTATTACTCTCCTCTCAGACAGTATAAATGTTAATGTAAAGGGAAAGTAAGGATTCTTGCAAGGGCAAACTGAAAAGATCAACCTAGTTGAATTAGAATTTCTACAGTTTAAAACATTTGTTCTCAGTCAATCTTCATCTTGTTCTACAACTATTCTCTTCAAAAAGAAAGGGAGTGATAAACTGAGTAATTACAGACCAGTCAACCCTACTAAAGGTGATGGGAAAATTATTGGAAATATTTTGAGAGATACGACAAATAGAGTGATGCAAATTAATCAAGGACAGTTAATATGGATTTGTTAAAAGTATCAGCTAATAAAGCTTTTGAATATTTTTGAGTAAGTAACAAGGATGGATGATAAGGGTAGCATGTTTGATGGATTCTAAGTAGATGTTAGGTGGGTTATTGACAATGTCCGAAGTGACAATCTGACATACTGACCTCTGCATTGTGAAGGCGGAGTGCCAGCTTTCAGACATGCTTAACCATGACCCCACCATTGAACACCAGACCATTGTGTCCACAACGGCCACTGATTTCATTTCATCCTGTGATCTCCCTTCTGCTGCCTCTAGGCTTACAGGCCCTCAAACCTGCACAGCTCACTTCTAACTCATTCCCGAAATCCACAAACAGGACCATCTGGGAAGATCCTTTGTTTCTGCCTTTTCCTGCCCCACAGAACCCATCTCTTCCTACCTTGATTTGACTTGTTTCTCCCCTTGTCCAGTTCCTTCCCACTTACATCTGTGATTCTTTTGATGCCTTACATCAGTTTAAGAATTTTTAGTTTGCAGGCTCCAGGTGCCTCCTCTTCACCTTGGGTGTGCAATTTCTTCACACATGCATCCCCCATCAGTATGATCTCAGGGCTCTCCACTTCTGAACTGTCCCCAATACCACCACCCTCCTCCCTTGGCTGAGCTCATCCTCACCCTGAGCAACTACACCTTTAACTCCTCCCACGTTCTTCCCATCAAAGGTGCGGCCATGAGCTCCACTTCTGCCTGTCTCCTTGGGGGCACATGGAACATGCCTTGTTCTAGTCCTACTCCAGCACCCACCCACAACTCTTTGTCCGGAACATCAATGACATCATTAGTGCTACTTCTCTCTCATCCAGAATTGGAAAAAATTAATCAATTTCACTTCTAATTTCCACCTTGCTCTGACCTGTCCATCTCTAACTCACCCCTTCCGTTCCTTGACATCTGTTTTCATTTCTGTGGATAGGCTGGCCACCAATATTTACTACAAACTCATGACTCCCACAGTTACCAGGAGCATGCATCCTCACATTCTGCTTCCTGTAATGATTCTAGTCCATTTTCCCAGTTCCACTGTCTCTGTTGCATCTGTTCTTACAATGCCAACTTCAACAAGGGAGCATTCAAAATGTCCACTTTCTTCCTCAATTAAAGACTCCCCATCACTGTTGTTGACAGGGCCCTCAGTAGAGTCCAACCCATCTCCCACACTTCAGTCTGCACCCCCTTTCTTTCCTCCCACAACAGTGATAAGGTCCCCATTGTCCTCACCTACCATCCCACAGTGTCCACATCTAAAGGATCATTAGATGCATGTCCAGCAGGGTGCCAACACCAGACATATTCCCCTCCTCTCCTGTGTCAGCTTTTGCAGGGACCATTCCCATCGGGACACCCTGGTCCACTCCTCCTCCATAGCCAATGCTTCCTCACATCTCCATGGTACCTTCCCCTGCAATCGCAGAACTTGAAACACCTATCCATTTACTTGCTCCCTCCTGACTATCTAAGGCCCCAGACACACTTTCTAGGACAAGCATTGATTTATCTACACATCATTCAACCCAGTCTACTGTATTCAGTGCTCACAATGTGATCTCCTCGACAGTGGGGAGATGAAGAGCAGACTGGGCGATCACTTTGCACTATACCTATGTTCTGTCTGCAAAAATAACCCTGTGCTTCTGTTTTCCTTCCACTTCAACAGACCACCATGCTCCACCACTATCTTTGACTTGGGTTTGTTTCAGTGCCTCAGCAAAATTCACCCCTGGCTGGAAGAACAACACCTCAGTTTCTGCTTGGGAAACCTGCAGCTTCAGGACTCAACGTCATGTTCAGTAATTTTAGGGCCTGTACACTTTCTCCCATGTCCTTACCCCGACCCTCTCACACACCAAGCCTTGTCATCACATGAGATGCTACCACAAAAAACCCATTGTTAGTTAATAATCGTTCCCATTAGTAGCTATTCATTCTCTGAGGCTGATCTTTACCCAATCCTTTGTCTGCCCAATTGTTGCTCTCTCTCTGTGTCTGGGCTCTATCTCCACCTATTGTTTACTCCTTTTCCCTCCTCCCACCCTTTTTCTAGGAAAAATGCTAATCTTTTCCGAGCGATTATCAGTTCTAAAGAAGGGTCACTGGTCCTGAACTATTAATTCTGCTGTCTCTCCACAAATGCTGCCAGACCCATTGCGTTTCCACAGCAATTTCTGATTTTTTTTCTGATTGCCAGCATCTGCAGTTCTTTGACTTTTTTTTAAAATGACAGGCTAGTCAGAAGTTTAGAAGTTAATGGAATCCAACGGCTAATGGCAAGTTGGATCCAAAGTTAGTTCAATGGCAGAAAGCACAGCGTAATGGTTGACAAATACGTTTGCAACTGCAAGGTTGTTCCTAGTTGGTTTGGACAGGGTACTGGATTACAAACTGTTCATTGTTTGTATCAATGATTTAAATTCAAATGTAGTGGGCATGACTAAGAAGTTTGCAAATGATATGGAAATTGACCACTTGGTCATTAGTGATTAAGAAAACTGTCATCTGCAGGAAAATATCAATGGATAGTGACATAAGCAGAAAAATGATCAATAAAATTCTAGATAATTATGAAATAATGGTACTTGGGGAGGCTAAAAAAAAAGAAAAAATATACAATAAGTGGTTGAGTACCCAGAAATGGAGAAGAAGAGGACTTTAGAATGCGACCCCACAGCTAACAGGGTTCCTGAAGACACAAGGCAAACGGATAAATTAAGTCAAGAAAGTACATAGGACACTTTCCTTCATTGGTCATGATCTCAAGTATAAGAGCAGGGATTCTATGCTCGAAATCCAGTGAGCTGAATGAAGGGCAGTTTCATCAGTCATTTCATAAGATATAGTCATAGAGATGTACAGCATGGAAACAGACCCTTTGGTCCTACCTGTCCATGCCGACCAGATATTCTAACCCAATCTAGTCCCATCTGCCAGCACCCGGCCCATATCCCTCCAAACCCTTCCTATTCATATACCCATCCAAATGCCTCTTAAATGTTGCAATTGTATCAGCCTCCACCACTTCCTCTGGCAGCTCATTCCATACACGTACCACCCTCTGTGTGAAAAAGTTGCCCCTGATGTCTCTTTTATATCTTTCCCCTCTCACCCCAAACCTATGCCCTCTAGTTCTGGATTCCCCAACCCCAGGAAAAAGACTTTACCTATTTATCCTATCCGTGCCCCTCATAATTTTTTAAACCTCTATAAGGTCACCCCTCAGCCTCTGACGCTCCAGGGAAAACAGCCCCAGCCTGTTTAGCCTCTCCCTTTAGCTCAAATTCTCCAACCCTGGCAACATCTTTGGAAATCTTTTCTGAACCCTTTCAAGTTTCACAACATCTTTCTAATGGGAAGGAGACCAGAATTGCACGCAATATTCCAACAGCGACCTAACCAATGTCCTGTACAGCAGTAACATGAAACTAGACCTTGACTAAATCCCAATGAGAAGGAAAACTGTGGTGGAAAGATTAACTTAGAGAAGGTTGAGTGCCAAGATTTCACAAATATTTCTGGAAATCAAACTTATTTAAATAGGATGCAAAAAAAACCCAGTGTTTTCTCATTTTTCAATCCTCTATTTTCTTGCACTGGAATCAAAAATCATAGCAGATGGTGAAAATTGGATTCAGTACGAATCTGGAATTTAAAAAAAACTAGGCAAATGGCCAACAGACAATGTAAGGTATATATTTATTGTTGTTAAAAACCTATCAAGTCACTAATTCCCTTAGGGAAGGAAATTTGCCACCTGTTACCTGGTCTGACCCAAACGTGACTCCGGACTCACACCAGCAATGTGACAGCAATGACTCTTAACTGCTATCTGAATAATTAAGGATGGGCAATAAATGATGCCCTAGTCAGTCGTATCCAAATCTCATGATAGCAAGGACTTAGAATCAGCTGGGCTCGTGCCACAATTAGAGATACTTTGGCCATACCGCCAAACAAGGGCTCGATGCTTCTGTCTAGTACAAACAAACATTAAGAATCAATTTATTTCCATGCAGAAGGAATCAGAGACCAACAGCTAACAAATAGACAAAAAGAACTAGAAGCACAATGCAAAGATGTGCCTTAGTCAAAGCACAAGTCACACAGGTAAACTCCTTTACATGACGACCCTATCTCAGTGAAAACTGGGGTCAAACAAAGCTGTGTCATTACTTCTCCCTTTCTCACATTGCAATACATGATCTTACCTCCAGCAAATTATGCAAGACATGGAGATAATATGAATGATTGATGGATAACCAGAAGAAAGAGAGAATAGAAAAAAAAAGGAAAAAGGAAGTGAAAAAAAGGAAATGAGAGGTGGAGGTAAAGAATCGTTTGCTTTGGAGACTGAGGGGATAGAAACACAAAGGAAATGTGGAAATGCAGTTGGGGGAGAAACACATGGAGAACGGTCAGAATGAAAGCATTTTTACAATAGTGGAAGAATTATTGAGTACAAGAAAATTTAAAAATGAACTAGTAAAAGAAAATTCAAAAGCTGACCCTTCAGTCATCAGACTGGATAATACAGAGAAGCTTAAAAAGCTGTACACTAATTCCCAGAAAACTGTCAAAGTCACTCACAAAATTTACAGACTTGTAAATCTATTTGTGCAAACAGACAAGGAGAATCGTCATGGCTGTACATGTTTTTATCAGTGGTGCATTACCAACAAGACCAAACCCTTAGTGACTCAACCGAGCTGTTCATTTTGTCATGTTGAGCCAAACCTGGGAAGAACATTTACGAAAACATGAATGCTTAGATAATAAATTACTTCTATCAAAGGTTCGTTCTGAAGTTCAGCACTGCAGTGGCTCTCCTGATGAACTTATTAAAGGCAAGAAATTTGAATGGACTAAACAATGCCAGGATGCTTTTGACAATGTGAAACCTGACAATTTCACCAGTTTTAGTGGCATCAAGTTAAAAGATGGCACTTAAACAGGTACTGAAAAATGACAGGCCAGGTATTCAAACCATCTCTTCCAATCACTGGAAGTCAAGACTTAGTTGAAATGACAAAGAATCATAAAATCATACAGAATACAAAAAGATCCTTCAGCTGAATTAACCTGTAGTGCCAAAATACATCATTACCTCCACTAGTACCACTTAGCTGCACCAGGCCTTGAACGTTAAGACACTTCAGATGCTCATCCAAGTACTTTTAAATGTTGAGATTTTCCACCTCAGCTAATCTCCCGAGCAGTGCATTCCAGACCCCCAACATCCCGCAAGTGAAAATATTTTCCTAAAATCCCCTCTAAAATCTACTGTCTTTCACTTTAAAATTATATCTTTGTTATTGACACTTCAACTAAGAGGCACTGATTATTTCTATTAGCTTTATCCATGCCCATTATAATCTTGAACACCTCAACAGGTTCACACCCCAACCTTCTCTGGCCAACTCTCATAGCTGAAACGTTCCATCCCAGGCAATATACTGGCGAATCTCCTTTGCACTCCCTCCACGTGCAGTCATGTCCTACCTGTAGTGTGGTGACACAGAACACCAGATATGGCCTCAGCAAGGTTCTGTATCACTCCAACATAACTCCCTGCAGTTACAATCAATAACTACATAGATTTAGCCTTTTCTGACTTTTTATTTCTTTAGCGTAATAAATTTATGGTCTTGTGTTAAAATAATCTTAGCAGCCCAGTGTGAATATGTTCAGTGACTAACCACTCTGATAACGAACTGCAACATAAAACTTGTGGTCTATCAAGCTAGGTTTCATTCTGAGATCTGATTTGTCCAGTGTTACCATCAGCTGGGTTCATAACTCCAGCAGCACTTGCTCAGTAAAAATGTGCTCCTAATGCACAGTTTCAATGACTAATGTCCAAACATGATAAAAAGAGCCGAACTCCATACAGAAGGTGAAATATTAGACTACATTTAATTGAATATGACAATAAGGAACCCTAGCAAATTTGGAATTAATAGGAACATGTGAAAAAATATGAGTTTATGCACCTTGGCAGGAAGTACAGAAGAACTGAATATTATTAAAACGGGGGAAATACAGCAGGAAGGTACAACACAGAGGGTTTTGGACGTTTTTGTACATGAATCACTAAAAGCTAGTACCCAAGTTCAGTGGGTATAAGAAAAGCAAATAGCTTGTTGGACTTTACTTCAAAGAGAATAAAGTCTAAAATAGACAGGTCAGCTTTTGCCCGAAACATCGATTTTGCTGCTCCTCGGATGCTGTCTGACCTGCTGTGCTTTTCCAGCACCACTTTAATCAAAACAAAGGTCTTGCTAAAGCCACCCATTAGACCACAACTAAAATACCGTGAACTGTTTGATCTCCTTATCAAGAGAAAGGTGTATGGCACTGAAGACAGTTCAAGGAACGTTCACATGTTGATTCTGGGTCTGGAGACAGTTTCTTATGAAAGGAGGCTGAGTAGTTGGGATTTGTACTCATTGGAGTTTAGAAAAAATGAGAGAAGACCTTATTGAAACACACAAGATTCGTAGTGGGCTTGACAGGGTTGATGCGGAAAGGCTGTTTCACTGTGTAAATTGGCAACCAAATCTCAGGTTAATGGGTCACTCTTTTAAAGCAGAGATGAGGATGAATTTTTTTTCTGCGGGTAGTGAATCTGTGGAATTCTTTATCACAAGAGGCTGTTGAGGGTGGGTTGTTAACTCTATACAAGCCTGAGATAGACAGATTCCTACTCAGTAAGGGTTATGGAGATGGGACAAGAAAGTGGAGTTGAGGATTATCAGATCAAACATGGCTGTATCGAATGGTGGAATAAAGATAATGTTTTGAACAGTTTATGTCTGCTCTTACATTTTATTGTCATCAATGTGTATATGTATCTAGCTTTGAATTAGTTTATTCCACTTAATTACAGAAAAGCTGTTTTTTTTTAAAGCTGTTCAGATTCCTAAGAGCCAGGTTTAAACATTAAGTTAGCAATTAGAATATCTTACACGTACCAAGGTAAGTGACAGGTAGGTAAAAACAATGACTGCAGATGCTGAAAACCAAATACTGGATTAGTGGTGCTGGAAGAGCACAGCAGTTCAGGCAGCATCCAACGAGCAGCGAACTTTTTTATTCCTGATGAAGGGCTTTTGCCCGAAACGTCGATTTCGCTGCTCGTTGGATGCTGCCTGAACTGCTGTGCTCTTCCAGCACCACTAATCCAGTAAGTGACAGGTAGGTTGACTGCCCCAAAATGGACCATGCAAAATGTATTTTGTGTGTAAACTTCACATCATTTGTAAATTGGTGAAGGGTTCTTGAGCTCCTCTCTGCATGCACGTGTGAATAAACCATTCTATTTTGGACTCGGACTGCGAAAAGCATTGATTCTGTTACTTAATGCTGCCCACTGGGCCCTTCACAAAGGCTGTAGCACTGCAGCAACACTGCCAAGACCCTGGAGTCTCAGGCAAGCAATCATCTGGCTGTCTTCATGGATAAGATGGCAGCTGTCAGGGGGAGCTAAGTCCAGCACTTTTAGAGTTTACTGAATATGCAAATTGATCCACCCTACACTTGGTTCCTCAGCATAACAGGGGATCCTGAACACACTCCTGTTACTCCTACCTCACTCAAGAGACAGGGCAGTCCCATCAGGCAGCCAACACATAGACATTCCACACCTTCCCCCGCCCCACAACCTGAAGAAGTCTCCGCCCAGCATACTCCAGAGATGGCCAGACATTCCACTGGGAGTTCAACCAAGGAGGGAGCACAGCGGTTGTTCCTTGAATAGTGAGTTTCAGCCTCTAGCTGAGTAAGTGAAATTCCAAAAATTCACCTTCCCTTCCTGGTAGCCCTCTCCATCAATCCCAGTGATGTTACACTTCCCTAACACCACACTCAACTTATCTCTCAGAGTCTGCATCTACTCACTTTACCCTTTGACCCAGACACATGAGGTGAACATGTCATGTCTGGTAGTGCACTGATCCATTCATGGAAGCCAACGAGTGCTGCTCACTGATAAACTCACTCCCACATGGCCTCTCTCCCTCCCATGTTCTATTATCGCCCACAACATTTAGTTGAGTTGCCCTCTTTGGTCCTGTCAACTCCCCTATCCCATCATTCAGCCCCCACTCCACATCATTAATCACTCCAACAGGTAAGAAAGTTATTCAGTCATTGATAATAGTGCTGGCTCCCTGTAAGAGGAGCTCACCTCTTTCCACTTGGTGGCAATTTTTCTCATTATAACAAACATTTTTTCTTCAGGTAATTGTCCAATTCTCTCCAGAAGGCCATAACTGAAGCTACCTTAACCACATCTATAGGAACTGCATTCCAGATCCTCACCACCCATTGCTTCAAAACATTTTTCTTCACATCACTGTTGCTCCTTTCACCAATCACCTTAAATTGACAACCTCTCATTCACAATTCTCCCATCAATGGGAACAGTTTCATATTTGCTCTGTCCAGACAACTCTGGACGAGGGGAAAGCGGTAGATGTGATGTATATGGATTTTCGTAAGGCTCCCCATGGTAGGCTACTGCAAAATATACGGAGGTATGGCATTGAGGGTGAGTTGAAGGTTTGGATTAGGAATTGGCTGGCTGGAAGAAGACAGAGGGTAGTAGTTGATGGTAAAGGTTCATCTTGGAATGCAATTACTAGCGGTGTTCCGCAAGGATCTGTTTTGGGACCATTGCTGTTTGTCATTTTTATAAATGACCTGGAGGAGGGGCTAGAAGGTTGGGTGAGCAAGTTTGCATATGATACGAAAGTCGGTGGAGTTGTTGACAGTGAGAAAGGATGTGTCAGGTTACAGCGGGATATAGATAAGCTGCAGAGCTGGGCAGAAAGGTGGCAAATGGAGTTCAATGTAGCTAAGTGTGAGGTGATTCACTTTGGTAAGAGTAATAAAAAGATGGAGTACTGGGCTAATCGTCGGATACTTGGGAGTGTGGATGAGCAGAGGGATCTTGGTGTCCATGTACACAGACCTTTGAAAGTTGCCACCCAGGTAAATAGTGCGGTGAAGAAGGTATATGGCGTACTGTCTTTTATTGGTAGAGGAATTGAGTTCCGGAGTCCTGAGGTCATGTTACAGTTGTGCAAGACTCTGGTGCGGCCACATCTGAAGTATTGTGTGCAGTTTTGGTCGTCATACTATAGGAAGGATGTGGAGGCACTGGAACAGGTGCAGAGGAAGTTTACCAGGATGTTGCCTGGTATGGTAGGAAGATCGTATGAGGAAAGGCTGAGGCACTTGGGGCTGTTTTCATTGGAGAAAAGAAAGTTTAGGGGTGACTTGATAGAGGTGTACAAGATGATTACGGGTTTAGATAGGGTTGACCATGAGAACCTTTTTCCACGTATGAAGTCAGCTATAATGAGGGGGCATAGCTTTAAATTAAGGGGTGGTAGGTATAGGACAGATGTTAGGGGTAGATTCTTTACTCAGCGAGTCGTGAGTTCATGGAATACCCTGCCAGTAGCAGCTGTGGACTCTCCCTCTTTATGGGCATTTAAACGGGCATTGGATAGGCATTTGGAGGATAGTGGGCTAGTGTAGGTTAGGTGGGCTTGGATCGGCACAACATCGAGGGCCAAAGGGCCTGTACTGCGCTGTATTCTTCTATGTTCTATGTTCTATGTAACTCATGTTATTGAATACTTTGATTAAATCTCCTCTGAATCTTTTCTTCGCCAAGGAGTATAGCTGTAAATTCTCCAGTCTATTCACCTCATTGCTGGAAATATTCTTTCAAGCTTCTCCATACCCTTTTTACCTCCTTCCTAAAATGTGTATCCAGAACTGGAGATGTACTTCAGTTGAGTCACATAGTGTTTTGGATAGGTTTATCATAACTTCCCTGTTTTTATACTCTATTTCCCTATTTATTAGGCCCAGGATCTTAATTAACTGAGGTGCCCTGCTACCTTCACTGATCTATACACACATAACTCCCTGTAATCTAGCACCCATTTTAGAATTAGACCCTTGAGTCCTGATGAAGGGTCCTGCCCAAATGGTCCACTCTCCAGCTCCTCTGATGCTCCTCTGGTGCTTTCTCCAGCTCCACATTTTACTAACTCAGAATTACATCCTTTAGCTTGTTTTGCCTTTATTCCGTTTTTGTACCAAAATGTATCACTTCACAATTTAGAGCCATAAATTTCAGTAAGTTAATTGCTGCACAAATTCATTGTTTAAGACCTTATCAACAGTACAGACTGTTTGCTTACCCAAGTCAACATTTGCTAATCTAGCCTTAATGAAGGGGAAATAGAACAAAACAGAGCATAGCTAAATACTGCACCAGTAGTTTTTACTTGCATTACTCCTTTTTTGTTAATAATAATGAAAAATAGATATTAACAAATTGTTGTAATTTTTCCCCAGGTGATGAATAATTGCTCTCAGTTAAAGTTCATTCATGTTTAAATTTCCATGCAACATGCCTGTTTTTTATTCTCTGTATTAGATACAGCATTTTCCTTTATCAAATCTATAGATGTCCATAATTCTCAGAAAACATCAAATCCATATTTTGCAAGTGCACATTTACATCCTTTTGTTAGTTTTTATATATCAAAGGCATAAACAATGGTACCATTTTTGCAATGCTCATTAAACTCTTTCCAACATTTTTACTTTTACTCATAAAATGATAATCAATCTGGGCACAATACTCCAAAATGTTTACTGAGCCCTTCATTACAAAAAACATTTTAATCATCACTGATTTCTTTCCATTGACCTCATTTTTTAGACATCTGTTTGCATCCTAAGCTGCAGCCAGGATTGAAGGCTTGGTCTCTCACCATAATGGTACAGTTAAAATCAGGAACTCAACATATAGGTGACAGGCTGGCTTTATACCACTATGTGGCTTGGTCTACAAAATCTACAATGGTCTATCCTAATGCCCTGTGTAGTGTTTTGTAACGAGGTCAACCAGGTGAGCCTCAGAGAGTATGAGTTTTCTGATTGGGGTTGTTAATCTGGTCCAATCAGGGAGCCCTGGCTGACAGATAAAGAGTGTCAGAGGTTATGTTCACTCTGACAGACTCACTCTGAGGAAGCCAGACTAGGGTCAAGTACTAGACATGTGTAACTAAAGGGCAATTAGGTAATGGGATACCAACCTCTATGGAGTTATTTCACCCTCTGTATTTGGAGTAAGCAGACACAAGGACTTTATGTATTCTGCTCTTAAGCAATAACATCCTTCAAGCATTATGCTTTAACGTTACTCTATTCCAAATGTTACTCCACAAAGAAAGCACAAATATACATTGCTTTCTTTATAAGGCTCCTCTTCTGTTGACATTTCGTTCAATTGGGAAATCTGAAAAATTGAATTTGAAGAAAGGACTTCTTTGAGAGAAAGTGGTTGTCTCTCTTACACATTGGATCTGATTTTAAACCATTCACATATGATAAAAGTACAAAGAATTAAAATAGTGTTCAAGCCAAAGGTAGATTCATGCTTTAGAAAACCACTGTTAATTGAAAAGATGGTGAGATCCTATTATAGAGAGGGTCCTACCTTATTATAAATTCATGACTGTCAATCTCCTTCCCACATCCACTACCCAGAAGAATCCCAGAATTTCCAACAACTGCACAAGTACTGAATCGCTTGTTCTTCATCGGGGATACTTCAGGGAGAAGCCTGTGCAAATTGTGAGAGATGTTGAGGGTTCGACGCCTGTCCAGCACATAATGAATTATATCTCCTGGCTTCAAACTGCTTTTCACCACTGATATATCTCTCTCAGCATCTAAAAAGCGAAGGATATCCTTCCTGCATTGGAAGAAGTGACATTCAGTCAAAATGATAAATTACTCAGAAACCGTACTTTACACATTTTGTGGACTAAGACAACATAACAAAAAAAAGAATAAAATGCATTTTTCTATCAATATGAGGGAATAGGACTGCTGGAAACACTCTCTCCATTATAATAAATTTTCAAATAGACTAAAATGATCATAAGGGCACTTCAAAACAATGATCAATTCAAACATGAAACACTGTATGCATTACTGGGCTCCTCACTAGAGCCTTGGAGAAGCTCCATTTGGTAATCAATAGTGAGGATTCTGAGTCACAGGGAGTAGATACAGCAACTTCTTTTTTTTAAACTTTGAAGGCATGGGGGTGGAATATGATTAGAGGCTTTCAAAAAAACGACAAAAATGCATGGACAAGATAAACATAACTTATTTTCCTTGGTACACCGGTGAAAATAAGTTGACACAATCTTAAGCTGAGAGACAAAGGAGAAAATTTGAAGAAACCTGTCGATGCAGTGTGTTATGAAGTATACATATTGTAGTGGTGATGGTCACAACTAAATTGAATGCGAAAGTCAAAAAGATACCAGACTAATTATTAAATAGAAAATATAAAATAATACGATTTGACTACTTTTGAGAATTCAACAAATGGGACTGCATGTGGAGTAAGCAGACACAAGGACTTTAAGTATTCTGCTCTTAAGGCTCAATAACATTCTTCAAGCATTATGCTTTAATGTTTAAACTAAAACTGTGTGCATATAACTGACTAAGGAAAGGTAAACTAGCACAAACATGTGAAAAACAATGGTCTGCTCCTTCTGATCCTGTAAGATCCAAATGTACACTGTACATTATTACAACGCATTGAAAAACCATTCATTGTTTACGGTTTTGTCTTTGAAATAAAGAATTCACAATATCACTTAACATGCCATCTTCTCGGATGTGAAGGATTTTTTTCTTGTCACACAGATTTGCACTTGCAGAATTTTAGGTATTATTTTCAAACAACACTGTCAACATAGTAAGTTCCTTGGAAAACACTTTGCTTTGTACATAAATAGGAATTGCAAAGACATGGTAAGTGGTGCTATTAAATCACTGGTCTCATCTGCCATACATTTTTTAAAAGAATAATACTTTGAATAACAATTACAATCAAAGCTGAAAAACTGTGTTCAAAATGTTCATATAATGGATATTGTATCTGCTGCATTTCTGAATTTATGACATATAGCTGTATAAACAGAGTTTTCAGAATGAAATGTTACAGTGAGCCACAAAACAGTTCACTAGCACTGCTGTCCAAGCAGACAAATATTTTATTTCAATAGCATCCTACTTCAGTTATAGGATCCTGTTGCTGTTTCCAGTGGGTGCAACACGCATTATTAAAGGAATTGGCAAAGGCTTAAATTGAAACAGCATAGGAGGTTTTCTGAATTTTTTTAAGTGAGTTCAAAATGCTTTTCTTGGAATCACAATGACTGGATAATTTTCTGTCAATCCTTCTGTGGCCCACTTCCCAGACTGCCTCTCCCCATTTCTAGAATGACTATCCAGTTCAGCTGCATGGGGGAACGATACAGTTTCCCCACACCTGGCCATGCCCCCACCCTTCCCCGAGCTATGAATTACTGTCACTATGAATTAGGTTGCACACCTCACTGATGCCAAAAGGGCAAGTGGAGCAAATTCAGCATCCACCAAAATAATCTCCAAGTCAGTATCTTGAGTTGTAAACTATTTTATATATCATATATAATAGCATCCAATTTCAGATGTCCAACTAAAAAGAATGAAAATTATATGTGAAAAATCAAAGAAGAGGGTTATTGGTGAGTTGTTCTTGTCTCTCACTCCAATACTTCCTGGGAACAGGTCACCAGTCTGGGCCAATGAAAAACTCGATGTGGTCAGAAAGGCACATCCTCAAAAAACTGCACCCTGCTAATGTTGTGGGCTTCTTTAATTGATAATGTAGCATTTTCTCAAAATTCTCCACATTAAACAATGCACCCCTCAGAATTGCTTTTGAATGAGTTGCGATTTCAAATTGCTTAGAAATTTCAGGGAAATGAATGGAAAAGATTCCTAAATTTAAAATTTCTTGCAATCTTGTTGTACAAGTTATACCATGTCCGCTTATTTCTTATTTATCTCTAACATTCTTCCTTGAAATAACTGAACACATTATCAGCTCATATAAGTCAAACTCTTGTAAGATATGAGTGGCATGCCACTCCATTAAATTAAATTTTGTGTCTCATATTATTGTGGAGTATCACACTCAAGTGATAAATCTGCGACAGCAGCATATAATTTTGGGATATCACAAGTTTAAATATTTTCTAATCATATTTACTTAGAAATTAACATGTCAGTCACGTGACAGTGCTAGTGTAGAGAAATAGTAGCCTTAGTAGACCTTAAAGTCATCCTGTCACCCAATTAATGTGAAAACCTTGACTCTTAGAAACCATATTTACTATCGCTTTCAACATTTTCTGCTCTCCAATACTCTTACTTTTTGATATTTTAAAATTTTAAATGAGAATTGTAATACTGGAAAGGAGTAATCTTCAGCACAAACAGAATTCTAAAAGAAAATTATATATTTTGCGACATGAAGAGAATTTTTAGAAGTCAGGTTCGGCCAAGAAAATATATTTTATCAAACCACACAGCAAGGTATAAGTTGTTGAACACAGCCACAACTAGAATCCAGTTCTATTTGCCTCTCTTTGCTGCTAGTTTGGATTTGCATTCGCTAGAGTCTGGAATGTAAGAGAGTTAAGATAATTCTGTAATAAAAAGCCAAGGGCCAATTTTCAAATTTACACGCTTGGTTCCTGAATTTTAAGTTCATCGAGTTAAACAAGGCTCTGTGGTAAATGACAATCCAAGTCCTCATTTGGAACTATCTGAATTGGGTACATGTCCTGATTAACCCCTTTCAGCTTCAGGTGCAGAGTGCCTGGACTCAAGGACAAGTATCTGGGTGTATTGAGTCCAATCACTCTCTACTTGAAGCAAAAGAGCCAGTCAAAAGTATTACCTCCTTCCTGATAGTATTTAATTAAACTTTAATATCACCAAATACCTTAAGGGTCCAAGTCTTACTTTTCATTAATTATTCCCCCATAAACAGGGAATAGGTTTTGGGTTATTTTTTTCCTTGATATACAGAACTAAATGAGATAACTTAAGTTTTTAAACACCTAAACATGTATTAAAATAAATCATGCAATTCAGTGTTGATATCAACAGCATAAATCATAAAACTAGATTAAGCCCGGAAAAATAAGATCCAAAATTGAAACTTTAACTGTAAAAGACTTAACATTTGTCAAGGAAATGGATAGCCAATAAATGTTTAAGTAAGGCATTTATTTCCCAACTGTGTGTGTGAGGCTTATTGGTCTGACCTTTCACACAGATGGAGATGCTCTTCATTTTTAAAGAAATGGTGATGGAGACAAAATCCGAAGTCCTGCAGGTGAGGGGTTAGGTATTGGCTCATCTTTGGTGGATGGGGGTCATTTGCACACTTGTGCTTCGTAGGGGCTGACTCAGTAAGTTCTGGTTTTGCTAATGAGATTTCCAAAACATGACTTGTGTACTTTAAGCCTGATGTATAAGAAGATCAAAAATTGCTCGATTCTGTGATAACTAAGAAACCTTTTCATGAGGTAAGAAACCATTTTGAAAAGGGTCCCATCATCTCTTGGGAGGAGGTCAGGTACTCTTTGGTGAAGATAAAGTGTACATTGTACTTTGGGAAAGGTCAAGTGCCCTTTGGGATTGTTCAAGTAGATGTGAATATGCATAATAAGTGCACAAATGCATCAGACTGTCAAACTCATTGGAACTGTCCTTATAGACATCAATCTCTTAAGGCATTTAAATCTGCTATTTAAATATTTGAAAAAACTGCCTACAGTCCTTAAAAAAAATCAACACTTACTATTTTACAGTCTGTTGACATAAGCCTGCAGGCTATCATTATAGGATTAATGTTGTGTGAAATTTTACAAACTTTTATTATTACAATAGATATTACAAAATCAGTTTGGTTCACATTTCCAAGGGGTTATACACTTTGAACTTTAGACAATGAATTAAAATGTTTTTTTAAAATAAGGAATTAAGGAAAGTATAATACAATGAAGTTATTTTTATCAATGAGTGGTATTTTTTAAACAGTGAGTTTATCAATAAATAAATAAGAACTTTATTTAACCTGATTATGGGTCCTGAGGTCTACCTAGGGTGTAAAACTGAATTGGCATAGTAAGTGAAGGGTGGTGGGATGGGGAGAGAACATTAACTAGTTTGAACTGACACTAAGTTAGAGACTATTAAAAAACATGGGGGAGTGGTAGGGATACGGAGGGACATTGGTTGGCATAGAGGGTATGAGGTGCCATGGGATGGGCAGTCATTCATGGGCTTGTATGAAAGGTGTGTAGAGACATTGGAGTGGGTAAGGGAATAGATGGAACAAGAAGAGTATGTAGGGGGTTGTTTTAATTATCAGTTTGCAATGTTTGTTCATGTACAAGTATAAGGGAAATAATCATCAATACATTTATTTTGATGCATGTAGTATCTTATCAATGTAGTCACAACTGCTGTAAAGTGAGTCAGCCAGTTGCTTGCCAGCTAGTATTGACTCTTGCGAACAATGTTTACAATAAACTCCATTTTTAACCTCCTGTATTGTTCTTAATGTATTTTTAAAATTTATATTCCTTCACAATTTCCACTAGAAACTAACACTATTAAATTGAATACACAATTGAATACATAATGAAGGGCCTATTTATCTATATGAGAAAGATTTTCTTAAGGGATTGGACACAGGAGGTGAATAAACTGGGAACTTCAAAGTTCTCCCAAGGGTTTAATGCAACATCGACTAAGATAATTAAGTGTACCATCCCAGTTTCAATCATAGTTCTGTGCTCAGAGCAAATTCATGGCCACTAGTGAGGATGGATATGGTTAATCTCTACAGTAATGCAATAAAGGGAAGGAAAGATACCTGGATTTCTGCACCAATCTGTTATGTGAAGGTACATCTGGAGTGAGATACTGTCCCAAGCAAGTGTGCGTGACTGGAAATTTGGTATACTGTGGGAGTTGAACTGGTCAAGTCTTATTTTTATTCTTTCTTTTAAGTTCAGTGGTCTAGTTAAAAGGTTAACAAGGTAGCTGACTCAATTGACTGAGGGACAGTTAACAGTCAATCACCCGTATTGTGGATAGACCCTCAATAGGTGGTGATTACTATTGAAGATTAACAACTGTGAGTCAATTCAGACAACCCCAGCTCTATATAAAAATAGTTAAAAGTGCATGTTCAGTAGAAGGCATATCACGAACAAGTAAAAGAAAGAAAATTTTGCACACCATGGGAGTCCAATATACATAGGAATTGATGTTTTCTGCATTTTATTTTCATAGTAGTTTGAAAAGTTTTTTTAACAGGATAAATTGAACCCCAGGATCAAGAGCCCAGCACATAACAAAGAGGGACATTACAGAAAACTGTAAGTTCATTGGTTGGCAATAGTTGCTCTCTTGACTTTTTTGGAGTGATTGTAATGAGGTCAGCCAGGTGGAACTCACAGAAAATGAATTCTGTAATCTGGTCCAATCAGGGAGCCCTGGCTGACAGATAAGAACACGAGTGCCACAGGGTCTGTTCACTCTGAGAGCTGCTCTGAGGAAGCTGGATCAGTGTCAAAATCTCTCCACATGTAAAGAAAGGTGATTTGGTGGCAGGATACTGGCCTCTGTGGAGCTATATTATTTTTATTATAATTAATTTTTAGATTAAAAGGTAGCAAGGAGAAATATTTTACAGATTAAAAACTAAAACTCTAGTCAAAAATTAAAAAAAAACACAAATTAAAAACTAAGTAAATAGAGATTCAAGTACAGGCAATGTGTTGTTCCTGCATGATGTGGGAGCTGGTGGACCTCACTGTGGTCCACAGAGACTACATCTGTAGCAAATCTTGGTTGCTTAAGGAACTCTGGCTCAGAGTTGATGAGCTGGAACACATCAGCGAGCAGTAAAGTTATCTGTCAATGTGTTTCAGTTAGATTAACTACATCAAGTTCAGGTGATCAGGGACAGGAGGAAGTGGCTATGATGTAAGTCGGCACAGGGATCCAGGAGATGGTGCTTCAGGAATCCCACCTCTTGAGCTTGTCTAAGAGAATTGAGATTCTTGCTCCCTGTGTGGATGAAGGTAAGGGCTGTAGGCAGAAGAAGCAAACTGACCATAAGCACAGGGTCAGGCTGTGTTGTCTGCCTGAACCTGGGTTCAGCATATCTCATCTGGGTTGCAGAGGAACTTGGAATGGGCAGGCGGGGGTGTGAGGGCAAGATGCAGTAGTGGTGATCAATATGGGTACCAATGATATGGTGGAAAGAGGGAAGAGGTTTAGCTAAGGAAATATGAGCAGGTAGGGGCGAAATTAAAAAGCAGAACCAAAAAAGGTCATAATCTCCAGATTACTACCTGAGTGATGAGCTAATTCACATCGGGCCATTAAATTAAAGAGGTAAACGTGTGGCTCAAAAATTGGTCTGTGAGAAATGGGTTCAAATTTATGGGACACTGGCACCTCTGCTGGGGACAGAGGGAGTTGTTCAGATGGAATGGGCTCCACATGAATTATGTTGGGACCAGAGTCCTGGTCAATCATATAAATAGGGCTGTGGATGGGACTTTAAACTAAAAAATATTGAGAGGAAGGGTGTCCAGTTGTGTGGAAAATTTGAAGATCAAAGTTAAAGGACAAGACAAGAGTACAGATTAGTGATGCGCCTGATAGTTACCAGAAAAGGATAAGACGACTCAGATTGTGTGAATGTCACATTTCACAAGCAAATCATACTGGAGCAGGGAAATTTGATGACAAAACAAAGTTAAAGGATTTCTACCTGAACGTATGAAGCATTGGGAATAAAATTTGTGACTTAGCAGCACAATTGGAGACAACTGTGTATGATTTGGTAGAGATTACTTAGATGTGGTTGCAGGGAGGCCAGGTTTTGGAACTGAATATCCAAGGTTACTCAATATTTCGGAAGAATATGGAGGAAGGAGAAAGAGGTGGTATAGCTTTGTTAGTGAAGGAGCAAATTAATTCTGTAGTGAAAACATTTATCAGCACTGGAGATCAATACACAGCGCAGTCTGTATAAGTAAGAAATAGTGAGGGAATAAAGTCCCTGGTGGGAGTAATTTATAGGTCCCCAAGGAGTAGTCCTGCAAAGAGGCACAATATAAACCAGGAAATATTGGTGGCTTGTAAGAAATGTATGGGTGATTTTTAACATGCGTATCAACTAAATTAATCAAATTGACAAGGGTAGTCTCAGTGGAGAGCTCATTGAATGTGGAGATTGTTTGTTTCTTGGAGCAATACGTTAGAGAACCAACCAGGGAGTAGGCTACTTCTGGATTTGGTGTTGTATAATGGGGTGGGATTAATTAATGATTTCATAGTAAAAGATTCTCAAGGGGAGCATGCTAGAATTTCACATTCCTTTGGAGGATGAGAAACTCAAGTCCCACACTAACATTCTGGAGTTAAACAAAATTACACAGGCATGACGACAGATCTGGCCTCATGGGGGTAAGGTAGGATCAACCATGGCTAATCAAGGGCGTTTAAGATAAAATTAAAACCAAAACCAGGGCATACCATATTGCCCAGATGAGTGGTAAGCTGAAAGAGTTAAAGATCAACAAAAGGATACTAAAACCATTACAACAAAGAACGAAGGTAAGTTGTGAAAGAAAACAAATTCAAAGCAAAGGTTTCTAAGTATATAAGAGGGAAGAAGGAAGCTAAAGTGAATGTTGGTCCCTTGGAGTACAAGAGTGGAAAGTTAATAGCAGGGAATGCAGAAATAGCAGTCACTAAATTAATATTTTGCTTCAGTTTTCATGGTGAAGAACAACAGTACCATCCCAAAAGTAATGAGGTAATGGTGAGGTTATAGAAAGGAAGGAACAATCATCATAACCAATGAAAAAGTATTAAGCAAAGTATTGCAATAGAAGGCAAATGAGACCCGTGGGTTGATGGCTGACATTCTATCATCTTCGAGGAGGTGGCAGCAAAGATTGTGGACCATTGGTTATAATATTCCAAAACTGTCTGGATGCAGGAATGGTTCCAGTGGTTTGGAAAAATTCAAATTTGAAAAGGAAAGGAGGCAGAAAGTAGGAAACTACAAACTATTTAATTCAGGATGTGCCATTGTAAAATTGTTGAAATCCATTAAGAAAGAATAACAGGGTATTTGAAAAGTCAAAATACAATCCACAGATTTCAACATGGCTTTATGAAGGGAAATCATGTTTGACTAAGTTGATAGCATTTTTTGAAGAATGAATGAGCAAGGCAGCTTTGGGGATCCTACAAGTGTAGTATGTCTGGACTTCCAGAAGGCATTTAATAAGGTACTGCATTAAAGGTTAATAAGCAAGGTAAGATCATATGGGTTGGTATAATTTATTCATTTGGATAGAGAATTGATTAATCAACAGAAAGCAGAGAGTTAGGATTAATGTCTTTTTTTCTGGTTGGCCAGATGTAACTATGGGGTGCCATGGGTTTCAATCACTGGGGACACAAATATTTATAGTCCAGGGACAGAAGGTGCTAGGCCAAATTTGGAGATGACACGAAAATACCTCGGGACAAAAGTCAAACTTTACAAATGGATATGGATAAGCTGAGTAAATGGGCCAAAGATGAATTTTAACATGGATAAGTGAGAGTTTATCCATCTTGTTTGGACAAAGTCAGAAGTCACACAACGCCAGGTTATGGTCTAACAGGTTTATGTGAAATCACAAGCTTTCAAAGTACTGCTTCGTTGTCAGGTGAAGACTTCACCTGATGAAGGAACAGTGCTCCAAAAGCTTGCGATTTCAAATAAACCTGTTGGACTATAGCCTGGTGTCATGTGACTTCTGATTTTGTCCACCACAGTCCAACACCGGCACCTCCACATTTTGGGTGCAGGAATAGGAAGGCAACTTCTTATCTAAATGGAGAGAAAATTTAAAATGCATTGATGCATTCTTAAGTCCTCATGCATGAATCATAGAAAACTAGTATGCAGTACAGCAGGTAATAAGCTAATGCAATTTTGGTATTTATTGCTAAAGGAATAGAGAATAAACATAGGAAAGTATTAGCAAAAGTGCACCCAGAGTATTGTGGATAATTTTGATCCTCTTAGTGAAGGAGAGATGGAGTTGCACTAGAGGTAGTTCAGAGGAGGTTCACTAAATTGGGTCCAGAGATGAGAGGTTTGTCTTATGAAGAGAAATTGAGCTGTTAGGCCTATACTCTCTAAAGTTTAAAAGAATGAGAGAGATCTAGTTGGGGTATATAGATGTTAAAGGGGATTGACTAAGTAGTCGTAGAAACGATGTTTCCTGTTGTTGGGTAATGTAGAATGCATGCGTGTGCGTGTGCATGTACGTTATACCGACTCTCTGCTTTCTGTTGGTTAGTCAATTCTCTATCCAAATGAATAAATTACCCCAATTCATATGATCTTACCTTACTTATTAATCTTTTCTGCAGTACTTTATTAAAGTTTTAGGATGGGAATAGCAGATTTAAAACTGATGAGGAGAAACTACTTCTCTCAAACATTCATGAATCTGTGGAATTCACCACCCCACACTACGGCGAATGCCTGGACATGGAGTAAATTTAAGGAAAAAATAGAAATATTTTTAATCAGTCATTGGCTGAAGTATTATGGTGAACAAGCAGGAAAGTGGAGCTGAGGCAGAGATAAGATCAGCCATGATCTTACCAAATGGTGCAACAGGCTGACTTGCCTTCTCCTGTTTCTAGTTCTTAGAGTTATAGAATCATACAGCACGATGCATGTCGACCTGACAGTCCAATTTGACCTAGTCCCATTTGCCAGCATTTGGCCTATACCCCTCTGAACCCTTTCTATTCAGGTACCCATCCAGATGCCTTTTAAGTGTTGTTGTTATATCCACTTGCACCACTTTCTCTGGCAGTTCATTCCATACAAGTACCAACCTCTGTGTGAAAACATTATCCCTGGGGTCCTTTTCCCTCTCATCTATGCCCTCTAGTTTTGGACAACCCCATTTGAGGAACAGATCTTGGCCATTCACCGTATTCATTTCCCTCATGATTTTATGAACCTCTATAACGTTACCTCTCAGCCCTGACACTCCAGAGGAAAAAAAGCTCCAGCCTACACAGCCTCTTCCTATAACTCAAACTTTCCCATCCCGGCAGCATCCTTGTAAAGCTTTTCTGCATCCTCTCAAGTTTAACAACATCCTTCCTATAGAAGGGTGACAAGAATTGTATGCAGTATACTAAAAGTGGTCTCACCAATGTCCTGTACAGCCGCAATATGACATCCTAATTCCTATAGTCAATGTTCTGACCAATGAAGGCAAGCATGCCAAATGCCTTCTTCCACTCTGTCTATCTGTGACTCCACTTTTAAGGAACTATGCATGTTTTTATGACCCCTACTGAAAAGTAAAGAGGTATAGGATCAGGGCTAACTGTAATGCTGCCCAAAATCAAATATCTACCAAGTGCTACTATCTAGTCTTATATTTCACACTTATTAGTGGAACTGAATAATGCAAGATGCCGATTGTATTTTCCACAACAATTCAGTGCCTTCAAGATTGAAGGGATAAGTCCATTCTACAAAGCTTTTACATTGTTGTCATAGCCTTTGAATGCAAAGTTGATTCCTGTTTACCTTGGAGATGGTCAGTTATGAAAGATTTCACAGCTAAAAGGGAAATAAAACCTTCCTAAACACTGAAAGATTCAGATAGAATGCTGATGCTACTGTAGTGTAAAGGTTTCCTGTTTGGATGGCCTTATTGCAAAACACTTCCTCTAATTCTAAATCGATAAATGACTGCAATTGAAATATTTTTAAAAGCTGGCCTTCAATGATTAAGACTGCAAGTATCTTCAACAGGAACTTCCTCACCATTGTCTCTTCAAAAAAGGACATTTATGGAAGAACTTCAGCTTTTTGGGTTTCAAAGTTTAGTGTCACCTTCAATTTCAGCAGAACTGCTCAGGAGGCTGCATATAGTAAAGGCATGAGGCCCTGTTAATTAATTCCATTTCAGCTACACTGTCCTGTAAGCATTAAATGGGGATGCAAAGTCTTAAATGTGTATGATGAACAGAACTAACTGCCATCGCAACATTGACCGCTTCAACCTGCCCACCCCTCTCAACCACTCCAAGCCCTCACCCTCACAACATTCATCCCTCCACACCCTTCGCTCCAACCCCAATGTCACCATCAAACCAGCTGACAAAGGGGATGCAGTGGTAATATGGTGCATCGACCTCTATCTGACCGAAGCCAAACGCCAACTCACTAACACCTCCTCCTACTGCCCCCTCAACCACGACCCCACCTCTCGTCACCAAACCAACATCTCTTTAACCTTTCACAACCTCATCACCTCAGGGGATCTCCCATCTACAGCCTCCAACCTCATAGTTCCCCAACCCCACACCTCCTGGTTCTACCTCTCACCCAAAATTCACAAACCTGACTGCCCCAGTTAACCTGTTATCTCCGCCTGCTCCTGCCTCACCGAACTCATCTCCTCATACTCAACTCAGTCCTGATCCCACATATGAACTCCCCACATATGTGCGGGACACCACCCATGCTCTCCACCTCCTCCATGACTTTTGTTTCCCTGCCCTCCAACGTCTCATCTTCACCATGGACATCCAGTCCCTATATACATCCATCCGCTTTGACAAAGGCCCCGAAGCCCTCCGTTTCTTTCTCTCCCACTAACCCAACCAGTATCCCTTCACCAACACACTCATTTGATTGGTGGAATGATTCCTTATTCTCAACAACAACTCCTTCGAATCCTCCCACTTCCTTCAGATCAAAGAGGTAGCCATGGGCACCCACATGAACCCCAGCTATTTCTGTCTCTTTGTAGGATATGTGGAACAGTCCCTCTTCCACAGTTACACCAGCACCATCCCTCACCTCTTCCTCAGCTACGCTGATGACTGTATCAGCATCACCTCGTGCTCCCACGAGGAGGTTGAACAGTTCATCAACTTCACCAACACCTTCCACCCTGACCTTAAGCTCACATGGATATCCTCCTTTCTGGACCTCTCGGTCTCGGTCTCTGGGAACCGACTCGACATGGACATCTATTTCAAACCCCGACTCCCACCTCCAGTTCTGTTAAAAACACTATCCATTACTCCCAATTCCTCAGCTTCTGCCATATCTGCTCCCAGAAAGAGGAATTCCACCTCAGGATATTCCAGATGTCTTCCTATTTCAAAGACTGCAACATCCCCTCCCACGTGATCCAACAATGCCATCCAGCACATTTCCTCCACTCCCCGCACCTCTGCCCTCAAACCCCACCCTTCCAACCACAACAAGGATAGAAGCAAGGATAGTGCTCACCTTCACCTCCAGATACAGCACATTATCCTCCATCATTTCTGCCACCTACAATCTGACTCCACCACCAAAGGTATATTTCCCTCCCCACCCCAATCTGCATTCTGCAGACACCATTCCTTCCGCAATTCTCTCATTAAGTCCATGCTCCCCTACCAACCCAGCCGCCATACCCAGCACTTTCACGCCACTGCAAGAGATATAAAACCTATGCCTCTAGCTCCTCCCACACCTCCATCCAAGGCCCTAAAGGATAATTTCAAATCTGGCAGAGATGTTCCTGCATATCCCTCCTCATCTAGTGTCCATTGCTCTTGATGTGGTCTCCTCTACATTTGGGAGATAGGATGCCAACTCACGGAGTGGTTCAGGGAACATCTCTGGGACACATGCACTAAACAACCTATCGTCATGTAGCCAGCCACTTCAACACCCCCTCCCACTCCCCCAAGGACATACAAGTCCTGGGCCTCCTCCACCACCAAACCAAAGCTACCTGCTAACTGGAGGAAGAACGCCTCATCTTCGGTCTCGGAACCCTCTAACACCACTGCCTCAACATTGACCTCAATAGTTTCCAAATCGCCCCTCCCCCCACCTCATCTAAGATTCAACCCCCCCTACTCAGCACTGCCCTCTTGACCTGTCATATCTGTCCATCTTCCTGCCTACCTATCTGCTCCACCCTTCCCACCGATCTATCATAATTACCTTCCACCTGCATCTACCTATTGCCTTCCTAGTTATCTTCTCCCCAGCCCCACCTCATCCCCATTTGCCTGTCAGCCCCTTCCCCTGTCCACACTCCTGATGAAGGGCTTATGTCCGACTCTCCTGCTCCTCGGATGCTGCCTGGCCTCTGCGCTTTTCCAGCACACTTTTCAACACTTATCCTCAAAAAAGAAGGATCTATTCTGTTCACCATACTAACAGCCTAAAAAACCTCCTGTTTCACTGATGTTTTTCAAAGTTAATATTTAGAGACTTTTATTAGAATATATATCATTTATTTTAAGTGATAAACTGTATGTTGCAATTTTATTCTTCAGAAACATCAATAAGCATTCTTGGAAGGGGATGAATCAACTATATGATTTGAAGATAGTACCAAACTGTAAGGAAAGATTGTGGCAAAGATTAATGGTAAACCAGAGGATTAGGAAAATTTTTAAAAATGAACAAAAAGGGAGAGAAAAAACAAAATTCTGAGGGTAAAGGTAAAAGCAACATAATCCCATGTGACAACTGTCTCAGTAGAGACAGAAAAACCAGTGCTTAAGCTGAGGGTCACAATTTCTCAGACAAGTGGAGAGGTTATGAAGGAGAGCCCTTGATTTTAATCTCAGCGAGTGCAGAAACTAGCAAGTCACACAAAAAAGGATAGTAAGAGCTTATTTAACTATAAAATGAAACAGACTGATAGAAATGAACATAACTTCCTTCAAGAATGAGGCTGGAGAAATAATAGTGGGAGGGAGGATATGGCAAAAGGCTTTTATAAATAAATTTGCATCTGTATTCACATTAGAATAAACAAATGGCATTCCAAAAAATACTGTATAATAAAGAGATAAAAGGAGGGAAGGAAATAAATGCAATAAATATCTCTGGAGAAAAAGTGCCATGCAAAACATTGAACCGATGATCATTAAGTGTCCTGGATTTGATGAGTTGCATCCTGAAACATTAAAGGAGGTAGCTGTAGAGCTGGGGGATGAACTGGTAGCAACCTACAAGAGTCCTTAGATTCTCGAAAAGTCACAGAGAATTGGAAAACAGCATTGGAACAGCTTATTGAGAAAGGAAGGGAAACAAAAAGCAGGTAATTATAGATAGTTAGCTTACCATCTGTCATTAGGGTCTATGATGAAGGCTGTACTAGGAAAGCATTTAGGAATGTAATCAGAGTCAGGATGGCTTCATGAAAGGGAAATCATGCCGGACTATTAAAAGTATTTGAGAAGAGAACAAGCAGGATAGATAAAGGGGAACCAGTAGATATTTTGATTCTCCAAATGGCATCCAATGAGGTATTGCATATCATGCTACCATGTTAGCTAAGAGGCCATGGCATTGTGGGTAGTATATGAGGATGAGTAGGGGACTGGCTTACTAATAAAATGGCGTTGGGTAAATCAGATATTTTCAGAGTGGTAATTTTTGCCTAGTGAAGTACCATAGGGATTAGTGTTGGACCCATGACTATTTACAAGAAATGTTTAAGACCTGAATGAAAAAAGTACACTCACTATCATCAAGTTTGAGGACAACATAAAATTTGATGGGAAGACAAGTGGTGATAGTATAACAAAGTCTGCAGAGAGCTATAAGCAGGTCATGTGGGTGTGCAAGAACTTGGCAGATAGAATATAATTTGGGAAGATGTAAAGTGACTACACTTCAACAGGAATAAAAGAAGAACTGAATATAATTCGAGAAAGACTGCAGAAACCTATTTATGCTGTAGTGGGAAGAGATTTGGGTGTCCTCGGGCATCAATCACCAAAAGCTAGCATACAATTAAATAGGTAATATGGAAAGCAAATGGGATATCACCTTTATATAATAGGAGTCAAGTATCAACAAAAAGGATTGTTTTCTAAAACAAGATATTAGCCAGCCCTAACGTAAACTGTGAACAGTTTCCCATCCCTTTTATAAAACAAGATATTAGCCAGTCCTAACGTAAACTGTGAACAGTTTCCCATCCCTTTTATAAAACAAGATATTAGCCAGTCCTAACGTAGACTGTTAACAGTTTCCCATCCCTTTTTCTAAGGAAAGATAGGCAGGCTTTGGAATCAGTCTACTCAAGGCTCACGAAGTTGGTTCCTGATTTGGAGGGATTTTTCTTATGAGGAGTATGAGGAGGTTTAAGCTAAAAATGTGTTGCTGGAAAAGCGCAGGTCAGACAGCATCCGAGGAACAGGAGAATCGATGTTTCGGGCATAAGCTCTTCTTCTCCTGTTCCTTGGATGCTGCCTGACCTGCTGCGCTTTTCCAGCAACACATTTTCAGCTCTGATCTCCAGCATCTGCCGTCCTCACTTTCTCCATGAGTAGGTTTAAGACAATGACAGGCACACCTATTGAAACATTCAAAATTTTTAGGGGGATTGACAAGATAGATGCTGAGATATTGTTTTCCCCTTATAGGATTATCTCAGACAGAGATGTGGAAAAGTTTCTTCTTCCAAAAGGGTAATGAATCTGTGGATTTTGTTTTACTGCAGAGTGCTGTAGAAATTAGGTTGTTCAAGTTTATTCATGGCTGAGACAAAAAAAAATTTAATCATTAAGGGAATCAAGAGTTATGGTGAAAAGGTAAGACAGTGGAATTAAAAATTAGCAGCTCAGACTAATCTAATTGAATGGTAAAGCAGATACAATGGACTGAATGGGAGAATTCTGCTCCAACGTCTTGTGGCCTTATGAATGAATAACCAGCGCACCACTCTGGTGTTAATTCAACAAATAAATACCTATGACAATGCATTATGCCATATGTAACGCAAGAGTATTTTAAAATGTTAGAAGGAATGCCTGGAGTTTCTTTGGCATTTGACTGAATGTTGAATTTTCCATGAGTATTTTAACTTGCCACTCACAGACACCCTCATCAGTCTGACTAAGCTTGTGGAACAGCACTTGAGTGAAGGTGTTTGCATAGCATCACTCAGGACCTATCTTGAACAGAGTAACTCTAGGTCAGCCCACAGCAAAACCCCAAAACAAAGCCAAGCCTCAGCCATATGGTTAACCTTTACTTCAGGATCCAGGCCAGCAGGCCATCGTAGTTCCTGCTGGTTATGTAGACTTGCGACAGCAAAAGAATCCTACTGGATCTAAAGGAAAAGATAACTCAGAGGCCGATATTCAGGACAGTGCGCACCCTGGAAAGTCCAACTACATCTGAGTTGGTATAGTTAAATTACTTAACAACATCCAAATCAGAACTAATCAAAATAAACATCTGGTTAAACAGCCACCCAGTTCTAATGGAGGTCAATACCGGTGTAGCCATTTCTGTGATTGCAGAACCTGTCTTTAACAAAGTTTGCTCTGGACTCCAACCCTTAAGTTTGCACAAGATCTCGGCCAGACTGAGAACCTATACCGGGGAACCCATACAGATTAAGAGTACAACATCAGTTCTGGTCTCATATGAAAAGCAGCTGTTTTGGTTACCACTGATTATAGTGAAAGGCTCAGGCCAAAGTTTGATGGGGTGCAATTGTTTGAGAAAGATCCACCTAGGTTGGGGGCTTAACGTTTTTGATTTGAAAATGACTGCCTAAATAAACACTAGGAAGTTTTTCTAGGGACTGTCAAAGGAACCAAAACCACCTTGCATGTTGACCAAAAGCAACTCCATGATTCTGCAAGGCTCACCCAATGCCATTTGCCTTATGGACAAAAGTAGAGACAGAAATCAGAAGGTTGGAAAGTGAAGGAATCCTCAAACCTGTCCAAGTGGCAGAATGGACAGCACAGGTCTTACAGATTGTGAAGCCCGATGTTTGCCCTTGTGGGGATTTTAAACAAATGGCAAACTGCTTTTCACAGTTTGGGTAAATACCCAATCCCTCACATAAAGGACTTAGATGCAAAGCTGGAAGGGGGTGCTGTCCTTCATGAAGCTGGACATGAACCATGCATACTTGCAATTACAGTGAGATGAGGATTCCCAGAAGTATGCTCCAGTTAATGCCCGTAAGGGTTTATACCAATATACAAGTCTGCCATTTGGAGTATTGTCAGCTTCTGCAATTTTTTCAGCAGAAAACATCTTTTACAATACATGGACTCACGGAAGGGTTGGTCACAGATAACAGGCCATTGTTTACCAGCAGGGAATTTGAGTAGTTCCTAAAGTCAAATGGTGCTCAACATACAAGGAAAGCTCCATAACATCCATCATCCAATGGTCTGGCAGAGGAGCAGCCCAAACTTTGAAGGCAAGCTTGAAGGTACAGCCATCAGCTTCACCAGGCACCAAACTGTATCACTGGATGCTATTTGGTTAAAGGACCACAGCTCATACAGGAATAGCTCCAGCAGAGTTGCTAATGGGGACAAGACACTACACCAGGATAAAGCTGAGCTTCTGGACTTGGATAGGAGGACAAAATGGCATCAGGAACGCCAATTATGGACATACGACTCTGCTAAGCAAGAGAGACAGTTTACTACAGGGGACAAAGTTTGGTGTAGGAACCACAGGTATAGCCCTGCATGGGTAAGAGGCATAGTTGACAGGGGATCAGGTCCAGTGATGTATAAAGTTCAGATACAACAGCTCTGAACAAGCACATGGACCATATGAAAGCTGAAAAGTCGCAAATGATGCAGGTGCGAAAAGTGCCCAGCTCCTCGACAGCTTTCTTGACTATTGTGTAACACATCCATTCTCCCTCTCCATCAAACCTTGAAGGTAACTCCATTTGAGATGGACCCGGAGGATGTCACTGCCTTGACACCTTGGCCTCGTGAAGAAGAGAATGAATTTCTTCCAAGAAGCTGTAGTTGCTAGAGGCCGGCGATTGTGTGTTACACCCTGTCCATATCAGAGGCCGAGTTGGAAGAATCTGGCCTAGTGCTAAAATACCCCAATGAACAGGTCTATGTCCTTGGACTCCAAGGAGGAGGTATGTAGTAATTGTAATGAGGTCAACCAGGTGGACCTCATAGAATATGATTTCCTTGATTGGAGCTGTTAATCTAGTCCAAACAGGGAGCCCTCTGTTCACTCAGAGCTGGCTCTGAGGAAGCTGGATCAATGTCAAGGACTTTCCTAATGTAAACAAAAGATGACTTGGTGATGGGATACCAGCCTCTGGAATTATTTTGCTCTCTGTGTTAAGGAATTCTTCCTTATCTCCAACCTAAAAGGCCTATCCCTTATCTTTAAACTGTGACCCCTGGTACTGGACTCCCCACTCTTTGAGAACAACATTCCTCCATTTACCTTGTCCAATCCTTTTAGAATTTTATAGGCTTCTATAAGATCACACACTCCCTCCCCTCACTTCTTGTAAACTGTAGTGAATATAGTCCGAAACGATTCAGTCTCTCCTGTCATTCCAACCATTCCTTCAGTCAGTCTGGAAAACCACTTTGCAGTCCCTCTATAGCCAGAACATCCTTCTTCTGATGAGGAGACCAAGACTGTGCACAATACTCCAGGTGTGATCTCACCAAGGCCCTGCACAATTGCAGCAAGACATTCCTGCTTCTATACCCAAATCCTCTTGCTATGAGGCCAAAATATCATTTGCCTTCTGCACCACATGCTGCATTTGCATGATTACTTTCAGCCACTGGTGTACTAGGACACATAGGTTTGAAAAGGAGAATGTGTAACAAGACCTATCATCATTCCCATAATAATTTGTCTGTCTGCTTGTGCTACCTTACATTTAACCACATTATACTGAATCTGTTATATTTTTATCCACTGACTTAACGTGCCCAAATCACAGAGAAACTTCTCTCTATCCTTCTCACAGTACAGCTTCCCACCCAACTTTACGTCATCTATAAAGTTGAAGATATAATGCATAGCTTCATCTAAATCATCACCTCTTGTGGCTCTTGCATAGGGACATACTGAAGCCTGATTGTGATATCCCTATGATTAAATAAATTACAATTTCAATTGTCGAGTTTCTTGTATTGGTACTTTTTCAGAAAACAGCATTTGCAAAGAATGATCATTCCCCATGAAATTATATTTATCACATCTTCGGGAGAGTAAAAGAGGAGAAACATATGAATAAAAGTAGTATTTTAAAAAAGTGATTTCCTTAACTGGAAAGATCTATGTAATATTCTAAATTAGAAAGCATGATGGGATCTGTAATCCTGACTTCTCTTCAAATAAAAAATTGACTGACTATTATCTTATTTGCTTTCACAAATTTCTTACAATCTATAGAAGTATCGACAGCCTTCTCTCCCATGTGGACTCTCCTTTCTAGCAAGCCTGCCTTTGATAACTAGATGTATCCAAAGAGCTGTCCATTAATATAGTTTCCATTCTGTACTGTGTTGTTTGAGGGCACGGGAGGGGGAAATTAAATATTTCTCTTTCCTGTTCTTTCTTTGAAAACATTGTATCCTGCTTAGTCCAGTTGATTCACTTGATTCTCAGTGAATACCATCTAAATTTAGATGTAACTTCAATATCAACACCAGAATTTAATTGTAAAATGCATTCAGGAAAATGTATTTTTCCTCTATTGTATTTCCCCTGAATTGTATCTCTGATTCATTTTGCAAGTTAGCTGACTAATAAACTGGACCACCAGCTATGTTACTGCATTTCAGATTTAATCTCTTTCAGTTACATTTTTTTTCACAGCAACATTGAGTATGAGATTGCAGCCCTGTGGACTTGCTGCTATTAATACCAACTAATGTCTGAGGAATATACTTGGTTCATTAAACATTTCTATCACCAATGCTCATATTACTCAATTATGTAATTCATAAAATGAATACTGACTACAATTTAAAACATTCAGCTAAATGTCAGGTAGCAGGAGGGGTGTGGGGGCAATTGTCAGAATGTAGTCTGGTGACTAATAAAGTAGCAATGAATTTTCTATTACAATGAATATGCTAAAGACCCAAATAACTCTTATCTCTGTTTTTTTTGTTTCTCTTAGACCTGTGATCACACAGATTGGCTACAACATCAGGAAAACAGAAAGTAAATTTACTGAGCCTTGCTAGGTAAAATGTGGCTTCAACATTCAGCAAGGCTCGAAAAACCTTAGATTAACTTCTGTCTGTGTTCTCTAGTTCTGTTTTTGCTCTTTTGCTGTTAAAATTGTTTGTAAATTAGTAGGGCACCTCTGAACAAGGGGTAAAGTTAGTCGTCTTAAGAGTGTTGACTTCACCATGTAAACACAGCTTTTCAATGCTTACAACATTAGATGACTTTACTGTAATCAACTTCTTAAACTTTATACCTGATCTTGATTACTAAGGACGCATTGTTTTTCCAACCTTCCACAGAGTGTTCGAAACGTGGAAGCACATTCTTCCGGTTTGCTTTATTGGAGGTGTTAATCATCAGTCTGGTTGGAATTGCCTCTCCATCTCTGTAACAATTAAGATTTTTAAAAAAATAAGTTACTATAGATCTTGCTTTCAACCATTTATCGACTCCAGTTTACGCGAGATAACCATTTAAATGTGCATCTCGCATGTTGCAGGAATACTACCCAGTAGCAATTGACCATCATTCTAGTGACACCAATTGCTTCACTCATCTCACTAAGTCACGCACAGACAACCCTGTTTTCCTGTTTATGTCATTAAAAGCACTTCTCGTTTTTTTTTAAACCAAGCGCACGCGATCTAGCCACAGGTTAACTTGCGAACTATGCATGAGAGCTTAGTCTTCATCACAGCTCCCCATCCAGCAAACGCGAGAGCTTGGCGGTAATCGTCTCTCACACCATCCAGCGGACATCTGACTAAATGACTTTCTGACAAACGCTGAGAGCTGACTTTCCGTTCTCAAACCGCAGCCTGCCTTAGTTTCGGAACAAAAGAAAATTATCTTTTTTTTTCGACAGACCGCTTGTGTAAAATTACTGAAAAAGAGTTCAGAAAAATCGATAACAATCTAATATAAAATAATAACCGACTGCAAAGTCATGGAAACCAGTCAAGCGCATTTAAGTCGCAATGACAGTTTCATAAATGAAACAGTGAGCTTAAATGTCAAATCAATATTAACGGGAGAATCAGTTAATAGTTCTGCACCCTTGCAAAGTCAGTTAAAAGAGACAGACTCGTTACACAGACGAAAAAATGTGTTCCTTTGCAGTGCTGAGCTTATTGTGACTTCGCTTCAACATCAGTCAAATCACAACCATTCAGTATGTGTACCAGACCAAATACTGGCGCGCTAACCACATCTGAGGTGCAGGCACAAGCCCACCTACTGGAGAAAAAGAGATGCCAACTCAGTAAAACATAACACAAAGACGACACTAATTTAGAGGAGGTTTGCTCCAGGAACAGAAATACAGTTCATTTCCAATATCTAGAGTTGCCAATTTTACACACACACGCATACACACACACACACAACACTCTATTACTGTCATCAGATTCCTGCCTTTTTCCTTTCACACTAGTTGTATGTGTGTGTTGGGGGGGGGGGGGGAGTGTACGCGGGAGTGAGGTGGGGTTTCGTGCAGCGCAGACTTGCCTTTCTCACCGATTCACTTCCACAAAAGGTTTCATTTCCAACCCAATACTTTTCCTTCACAAAAAAAAATGCTAGCGAGCCACGTCGTCAGTACAAGAAATCACAAAGACTAAGCAGCAAAACTAAGTCAATTTTAAATGTGCATTTACAAAAAAAAACTCTTCCGGAAACAATAATAGGAGCTCTTAAAATTAAAATCACTTGTGGATTAAAACGTTATTTGTCAAATTAAAATCAAAATTAATACAACCAAACCAATTGAATTTATTGATTTGCAGGCAAACTCCTTTAAAAATATTTTCACCACTTTTTCATTTAACATGATAATAATGCACATTACCCCATTTGCGTTTGCTGGTGCTCCGATCTTGTTATATCCTTTGTTTTAAAACAAATGACTATGATACTTATGGTACATAATGTCCAACATTTTCGATGGAGACGCATTTTTTCTAATATGTGTATCTGGTGATATATAGAAATAAAAGAGTCCGCTTTCCCTCCCAGTCTGGGAAATAAGTAAGGCGCAAAGGTTTCTGTCTGAGAGACTGAAGACAGACAGTTCACCACACGCCCCTGCTCCTCCTCTTTCTCTCGCTCAGTGAATCCACTCAGTGAGGAAGAACGAAACACAGCTCTCCCTGACTGACATCTCCTGACGCCAATAACAGCGCGGACACCGCTCGGCTCCTCGCCTAATCGCCCGGGTTTCACCAATAGGAAAGCGAGATTGCTGTTCCCAGAGGGATACCTGATTGACAGGAGGCAGGCGCTGTGCCAAGTGTCTTTAAAAAGACAGCGGGCGTCTGGCGAATGGAAAAAGAGAAGCGAAAAGGGCACTTTCGGTGTTGAAGTATTTACAGGACTGAGGGTTTATTTTCGAAAACGAAGTGGGTTGAAATAAGTTGAAACGAACAAACGTTTCCTGCGTGCTGTACATCTCAGAACCGTCCTTTAACCTGATCTGAGTGCGTCCACACTTTTTGCATTTGGTACAGCGTTAATGAGCTGAGTAGGACTTTACAGGGAAGGCAGACCTGCAGCAAGTTAATTCTGAGTACATAAACCAGACAGTCTAATCGATATCTGTGCACAGCTCTTGCGTGTACTCATTTGACTCAAACAATTAATTACTGCACGTACTTGTTCCGAAACTGATTGCCAAATACTGGCCTTTTCCTGTTTTGAAGCCTAGAACCGCCTACTTCAATCGATCTTTACATTGTTCCAAATTGATTCGAGTTGTTTAACTTACAAAGTTAGGACTTTTAACTAGCTGTCGTTGAGTATTGTAGTGATATTCTAGTAATTGCCGTAGAAAAGTGTTGTGAGAAAATCTATGCCCTTTGAGATAAGTGTGTGAATACCTAGGTATAGTTCTTTGTTTTTAAAACAAAATTCATGTCCTCTCCAAAGCCTTTGGTCAGCCTGCAGAGTGCTGAGTTTGCTTGTGGCTGATTTGGTGTGGTTGGAGAAAATATTTATAAAGCAGAACTTACATCTCTTATATGTTTGGGCAGCGTATATGAAAGCACAGTATTCAGATGGTTAAGTCATTGTCTAGTTATGTTTATAATAGCAATATATTCTGCCCGATGCTGGAATCTGAAACAAAACCGGTGGAAAACGCTGGAATTGGTCAAACCGATCGTCCACTGGGCACATCGAGCTTAAAGAAAATGCAAATACATCAGCCTAGTAATTTTCAGCGTAGCAAAGATTAGTGATAAATCACAGGATTGGGAAAAAAAATTAAAACTAGCAAAACACAAACAAAAAGAAAGAAGGATGAGATACTTTTTGAGGATAAACTTGGAAAAAGTAGAAAGATAGACAGCAAGAGCTTAATATATAAAAGTAGAGGCCTCTAATTTAACAAGCCTGTCAGAGAAAGAGGAACCTGAAAATAGTAGAGGTATCTTGATTAAACTTAAAATATAAGCCATAACTATTAATTTAACCTGAGGCAGTGTTTTGTAGAGGAATAAGACAGTGTTATTTTCTGGGTCTGTAGATTGTGAAGAAGCAAAAATGGCCTTTAGTAAAGTGATATGTGCTTCTTGTCAGATGTGGGAGTTTAAAGAGAGTTTAAGGGTTACTGCAGATTATATCTGCAATTAATGCTGTTGGTTGCGAATCTTATCAGATCGAATGGATCAGTTGGAGACACAGTTAGAAACAATGAGGAACTTGCAACAGCAACAGTATGTGATGGATGGCAGTTATAGGAAGGGGGGAAAGACTCAGATACTGTCACATAGGTGGGTTAATTCCAGGAAAGGTAAGAGAGGTAGGCACCAAGTGCAGGAGTCTTTTGTGGATATACCCATTTCAAACAGTTATGCTGTTTTGGAAAATGTAGGGGGTGATGGATTCTCAGGGGAACGTAGCATGAACAGCCAAGTTCCTGGTATTGAGACTGGCTCTAATGCAACGAGGGGTACGTCGGCTTCCAAGAGATCAATTGTGTTAGGGGATTCTGTAATCTGAAGTACAGACAGACGTTTCTGTGGCCAGCAGCGAAAAAGCAGAATGGTGTGTTGCTTCCCTGGTACCAGGATCAAGGATGCCTCAGAGACGGTGCAGAATGTTCTCACGTGGGAGAGGGGCCAGCAGGAGGTCATTGTCCACATTGGAACCAATGACATTAGAAGGGAAAAGGATGAGATTCTGAAGGGAGTTAGGCAGAAATTTAAAAAGGAGGTCCTCGAGAGTAGTAATATCTGGATTACTCCCGGTGCTATGAGCTAGTGAGGGCAGGAATAGGACGATAGAGCAGATGAATGCATGGCTGAGGTGCTGGTGTATGGGAGAAGGATTCACATTTTTGGATCATTGGAATCTCTTTTGGGGTAGAAGTGATCTGTAGGAGAAGGACGGATTGCACCTAAATTGGAAGAGGACTAATATACTGGCAGGGAAATTTCCTAGAGCTGCTCGGGAGGATTTAAACTAGTAAGGTGGGGAGGTGGAACCCAGGGAGATAGTGAGGAAAGAGATCAATCTGAGACTGGTACAATAGAGAACAGAAGCGAGTCAAACAGTCAGGAGAGGCAGGGACAAGGTAGGATTAATAAATTAAACTGCATTTATTTCAATGCAAGGGGCCTAACAGGGAAGGCAGATGAACTCAGGGCATGGTTAGGGACATGGGACTGGGATATCATAGCAACTACAGAAACATGGCTCAGGGATGGGCAGGACTGGCAGCTTAATGTTCCAGGATACAAATGCTACAGGAAGGATAGAAAGGGAAGCAAGAGAGGAGGGGGCGTGACATTTTTGATAAGGGATAGCATTACAGCTGAGTTGAGGGAGAATATTCCCTGACATTAATCCAGGGAATTTATTTGGGTGGAACTGAGAAATAAGAAAGGGATGATCACCTTATTGGCATTGGATTATAGACCCCCAATAGTCAGAAGGAAATTGAGAAACAAACTTATAAGGAGATCTCAGCTATCTGTAAGAATAATATGGTAGTTATGGTAGGGGGTTTTAATTTTCCAAACATAGACTGGGACTGCCATAGTGTTAAAGGTTTAGATGGAGAGGAATTTGTTAAGTGCATACAAGAAAATTCTGATTCAGTATGCGGATGTACCGACTAGAGAAGTTGCGAAACTTGAACTACTCTTGGGAAATAAAGCAGGGTAGGTGACTGAGGTGTCAGTGGGGGAGCACTTTGGGGCCAACAACCATAATTCCATTAGATTTAATAAAGTGATGGAAAAGGATAGACCAGATCTAAAGTTGAAATTCTAAATTGCAGAAAGGCCAATTAGGCAAGAACTTTCAAAAGCTGTTTGGGGGCAGATGTTTGCAGGTAAAGGGACAGCTGGAAAATGGGAAGCCTTCAGAAATGAGATAATGAGAATCCAGAGAAAGTATATTCCTGTCAGGGTGAAAGGGGAGGCTGGTAGGTATAGGGAATGCTGGATAACTAAAAAAAATTGAGGGTTTGGTTAAGAAAAAGAAGGAAGCATATGTAAGGTATGGACAGGATAGATCGAGTGAATCCTTAGAAGAGTATAAAGGAAGTAGGAGTATACTTAAGAGGGAAATCAGGAGGGCAAAAAGGGGACATGAGATAGCTTTGGCAAATAGAATTAAGGAGAATCCAAAGGGTTTTTACAAATACATTAAGGACAAAAGGGTAACTAGGGAGAGAATAGGGCCCCTCAAAGATCAGCAAGGCAGCCTTTGTGTGGAGCCGCAGAAAATGGGGGAGATACTAAATGAGTATTTTGCATCAGCATTTACTGTGGAAAAGAATATGGAAGATATAGAAAGTAGGGAAATAGATGGTGACATCATGCAAAATGTCTAGATTACAGAGGACGAAGTGCTGGATTTCTTGAAACGGGTAAAGGTGGATAAATCGACCTTATATAGGTTTACAAAATTATGAGGGGCACGGATAGGTTAAATAGGCAAAGTCTTTTCCCTGGGATCGGGGAGTCTAGAACTAGAGGGCATAGGTTTAGGGTGAGCGGGGAAAGATATAAAAGAGACCTTAGGGACAACCTTTTCACACAGAGGGTGGTACGCGTATAGAATGAGCTGCCAGAGGAAGTGGTGGAGGCTGGTACAATTGCAACATTTAAGAAGCATTTGGTTGGGTATATGAATAGGAAGGGTTTGGAAGGATATGGGACGGATGCTGACAGGTGGGACTAGATTGCGTTGGGATAACTGGTCGGCATGGACGTGTTGGACCGAAGAGTCTGTTTCCATGCTGTACATCTCTATGACTCTATTGAATGTATTTTGCAGTAGTCTTCACAGAACAAAAAGCAGCAATTCAAATTATTAAGTAATCAGTGGCAAAAGGAGGAGAATATTTAAATTCAATAACTTTTACTAGCAAAAAGTGCTATGGAATCTAATGCATATAAAGACCATTAAGTCCACTGACCTGATGGGATGCATTCTAGTACAGTAAAAGAAACTGATTAGGGATAGTCAACATGGCTTTGTGTGTGGGAAATCATGTCTCACAAACTTGATAGAGTTTTTTGAAGAAGTAACAGAGGATTGATGAGGGCAGAGCAGTGAACGTGATCTGTATGGACTTCAATAAGGCGTTCAACAAGATTCCCTATGGGAGACTAGTTAGCAAGGTTAGACCTCATGAAATACAGGGAGAACTAGCCACTTGGATACAGAACTGGCTCAAAGGTAGAAGACAGAGGGTGGTGATGGAGGGTTGTTTTTCAGATTGGAGATCTGTGACCAGTGGATTGCCACAAGGATCAGTGCTGGTTCACTACTTTTTGTCATTTACATAAATGTTTTGGATGTGATCATAAGAGGTACAGTTAGTAAGTTTGCAGATGACACCAAAATTCGAGGTGTATGAGATAGCGAAGAAGGTTACCTCAGATTACAATGGGATTTTGATCAGGTGGACCAATGGGCTGCGAAATGGCAGGTGAAGTTTAATTTAGATAAATGAGATGTGCTGCAGTTTGGGAAAGCAAGTCTTAGCAGGACTTATACACTTAATGGTAAGGTCCTCAGGAGTGTTGCTCGCATAAAGAGACCTTAGAGCGAAGGTTCATAGTTCCTTGAAAGTGGAGTTGCACGTAGACAAGATAGTGAAGAAGGCATTTGGTATGCTTTCCTTTATTGGTCAGAGTGTTGAGTACAGATGTTGGGAGGTCATGTTGTGGCTGTACAGGACGTTGGTTAGGCCACTTTTGGAATATTGCATGCAATTCTGGTTTCCTTCCAATCGGAAGGATGTTGTGAAATTTGAAAGGGTTCAGAAAAGATTTCCAAGGATGTTCCCAGGGTTGGAGGATTTGAGCTATAGAGTGAGGTTAAATAGGCCAGGGCTGTTTTCCCTGGAGCGTCGGAGGCTGAGGGGTGATCTTATAGAGATTTATAAAATCATGAGGCGCATGGGTAGGATAAAGAGACAAAGTTTCTCCCCTGGGTTGGGAGAGTCCAGAACCAGAGGCCATGGGCTTAGGGTGAGAGGGGAAAGATATAAAACAGACCTAAGGGGCAACATTTTCACGCAGAAGGTGGTACATGTATGGAATGTGCTGCCAGAGGAAGTGGTAGAGGCTTGTACAATTGCAACATTTAAAAGGCATCTGGATGGGTATATGAACAGGAAGGGTGTGGAGGGTTATGGGCCAGGTGCTGGCAGACGGGACTAGATTGGGTTGGGATATCTGGTCGGCATGGACGGGTTGGACCGGAGGGTCTGTTTCCGTGCTGTACATCTCTATGACTCTAAGTAGTTACAGAGATAGTGGATGGCATGTTAGTAATATTCCAGAAATTCTTTGATACTGTAGAAGTCCCAGAAGATTGAAAAACTTCTGATGTAACATTTTATTGATAAAGGGAAGGAGACAAAAGTGCAGGTAATTACAGTCCTATTAACTTAACATATATTATTTGGAAAATGTTATAACAATAAATTGGATCTAGTTAAAGGTTTTGGTAAGTTAAGAACTCAGGCAATATAAAGACATCAATTGGAACTCAGGTGGGGCTAGGTTGCATAACCAGAAATGACAAGTACTTGGTAGCCAGTTTCTGAAAACATATATGCATTATTTATTTGTTTGAGTCACATGAGTACACACAAGTGTTATGCACAAATACCTATGAGATTGTTTAGGTTTTGTCATCAGAATAACTTGCTACAGACACACCTTCACTACAAAGTCCCACATAGCCCATGAATGCTGTACCTAATTCAAAAGATGGAATAGCAGAGTAGTTAGCAATGCATAATGTAAAAGAGCAGAATCAGCATGGCTTCACGAAGGGGAAATCATACCTAACAAATTTATTAGAATTTGCTTCACTGAATAATAAGCAGGATAGTTTAAGGAGAAGTAGTAGATGTAATATATTTAGATTGTCAGATGGTAATTTGATAAGGTATTGCACACAAGGCTACTCAATAAGATGAGCCCTGGTCTTGGAGATAGTATATTATCATGCATATTGCACTGACTAACAAATGGAAGATAGAGAGTTGTGAAAAAGGAACAGGTTCATGATGGCAATCTGTAACTAGTGAGAGCCACAAGGATCAACTATTATTTACAATAAATATTAATTAATTGAGTGAAAGTGAATATGCTATCACCAAGTTTGTGAATGACTCAAAAATAGATGGGAAGTGATCAGAATGACACAAAGAGTCTGCAGGGGGAGTTTGGACAGGTAAATGATTGGGCAAAGACTTGGCAGATGGAACAGAATGTGGGAAACTTTAGCAGGGGAGCTCCTGAATTTATATAAATTCTCCATATCATTTAAATGGAGAAAGATTGGTGAAAACTGCAGCATAATGGATTTGGGAGTCCTTTTACATAAATTACAAAAGATTTGCTTACAGTAGGTAATAGGGAAAGCAAATGGACTGTTGGCCTTTATTTCAAATGAAATGAACTATAAATGTAGGGAGGATTTGCTAAAACAAAAGAAGGCACTAGATGCACTTCAGCTGGAATACTATGATCAGTTTTGGTCCCCTTATCTAAGGAAAGACATACAGACATTGGAGATAGTACAGAGAAGGTTCACTAAGCTAATGTCAGGTAAGTTTTATGAGGAGAGGTTGAAAAGATTGGACCTCATTGATATTTAGAAGAAGGAGAGGCAACCTTATTGAAACATAAAAGATTATAAAGGACCTGGTCATGGTACATTTGGAAAGGTTGTTTTCCTTTGTGGGAGAATCTCAGACCAAGAACACACTCTCAGAATAAGGGTTGCATATTTAAGATAGAGCCGAGGAAGATTTTTTTCTCTGAGAGGGTAATGAACCTATGGAATTCTGTGGAGGATAGATTGTTATTTATATTAATGACTGATATAGACATATTTTTAATAAGTAAGGGTACCAAGGATTATGGGAAAAGGTAGGAAAGTGAAGTTGAGGATTATCAGGTCAGCAATAATCTCATTGAGTGGCAGAGCAGACTCAATGGGCTGAAAGGCCCACCTCTATTCCAATATATTTTCATAAAATCCCTATAATGGATCAAGCCATTCAGCACATCGTGTCCACACCAACCCTCCAAAGAGCATCCCATCCAAATGCGTCCCCCCTACCATATCCCTGTAACCCTGCATCTCCCTTGGGTAATCCATCAAGCCTGCACATCCCTGTATGCTACAGGCAATTTACTATGGGGATAGCAAAGAAACAAGCAAAGAAGCCTCTTGCTGAATGCTACGTACTCCACCCCCTTGACTGATCGACTTAGTAAATGGATAACACAACTAAGTGATTGGATCTAAGCTCTGCAGTACTACCCATCCAATTTTGACATTAGGTCAGAATGTTTGCCAATGGGATTGTGCAAATCAGCACCATTCATGACTCCTCAGATACTGAAGAACTCCATATCCACATGCAACCAGACATAGGCTGACAAATGGCAAATAGTATTCTCACCATACAAGTGCTAGGCAATGACCATCTCCAATTAGAGAGTCTAACCATATTGATCTCACCCTTGATTTAAGGGCTTTCTCAGAGGGGGAGAAAATGTAAAATAAAACACTAATACTTAGAAATGAATGTACTAGTCACACTGGGGCATCGTTCTGAGGTGTACAGATCAAGTCAGACCAGCACATGTCATCTGCAAGTTCTACTGACTCTTTCTTCTGGGCTACCATCACAGAATCCCCAACTATTAAAGCTGGAACATTACCAATGAGCAGAAACTGAACTGGACTAGCTATATGCATACTGTGACTACATGAACAGATCAGAGGCAGTGAATCTTGCCACAAATAGCTTGCTTCCTGACTCCCCAAAGCCTGTCTATCATCCACAAGGCACAAACCTGTAGCTTCTCTGTTTTAGGCCTCAGGCTCCTTGTATTAAAATATATTCCAGTTAGGCTCGCTAACCTGTTATATAGGGAGACAATACACCAAACTAAATCAGCTTCCCCACCCCTGGGTTCATGACACAGTAAATTTAAACATTCGATACCTCTTAAAATTGCTCAACTGTTCCTAACCAGTTTTAGAATAACAGACATCAGACACCAAGTTTATAACTTGAACTGAAATCAACAATTTATTATTCATAATGTAATTATAACAGAATATGGATAGGCAACAAGGCAATCTACTTAATATCTCTCATCTAAGTTCAATCTTCTATAATCAAAAGCCCTACTCACACACAGGCAGGCAGATACAATTAAGGGATAAATTAAAAGATTACAATTTTCCAGTTTAAATGTTTCATCATGGGTATCAGGCCTTCAGAAATTCTCAGTTAATAGAGTAGTTGAAAGGCAAGTAAAGTGTAGTTCTTGCTGAAATTCCAAAGTCATCAATGCATGCAAACAGATCCAGTCGTCTTCTTACAGAAGAGTATTTTTTTAACAGAACAACAAGCAAGTTAACAACTGCAGTGAAAACCCAAGGGAGAGAGAGTAAAACACAGCAGCATCATCCATTTTATAACACCTTAATGGCAACAAAACCTCTGTCAGAACATGTTCAATCTTTTTTACCTCTTTGTGATTGGTTGGCCAGTACTGATCTGCACTTGACTGACCAATTGAACATCACACCAGATGTTTTTTATTCATTGATGGGACGTGGATGCTACTGGTTGACCAGCATTCATTGCCCATCCCTAGTTGTCTTTGAGAAGGTGATGGAGAGTTGCCTTCTTGTATTGCTGCAGTCCATGTGCTGCATGTTGACCCACAATGCCTTGAGGATGGATTTCCAGGATTTTGCCCCAGAGACAGTGAGGGAATGGTGATATATTTCCAAATCTGATGGTGAATGGCTTCAAGGGAATAGGTAGTGGTGTTCCCATGTGTCTGCTGTTGTTGTCTTTCTAGATGGAAGTAGTCAGGGTTTGAAAGGTGCTGTCTAAGGATTTTTGGTGAATTTCGGTAGTGCATCCTGTAGATAGTACATACGGCTGCTTCTGAGCATTGGTGGTGAAGGGAGTAGAAGCTTGTGGTTTGATGCTAATCAAGCGGGCTGCTTTGTCGTGAATGGTGTCAAGCATCTTGAGTGTTGTTGGAGCTCCACCCATCCGTGTAAATGGCTTTGTATTCCATCACACTTCTGACTTGTAACTTGCAGATGATGGAAAGGCTTTGGGGAGTCAGGAGATGAATTATTCACTGCAGTATTCCTAGCTTCTGGCTTGCTATTATAGTCACTGCGTTTATGTGGTAGGTCCTCTTGAGTTGGTGGTCAATTGTAACCAGCAGGATGTTGATAGTTGGAGAGTCAGTGATGGTATCACCATTGAATGTAAAGGGGAGGTAGTTATTGTCTCTTATTGGTGGGTCTGGCATTTTTGTGGGGTGATTGTTATTTTCAGCCCAAGCCTGGATATTGTCCAGATCTCATTGCATTTAGACACTGACTGCTTCAGTATTGAAGGGGTTGCAACTGCTGCTGACCATTGTGAAATCATTGGTGAACATTACCACCTCTGTCCTTAAGATGGAGGGAAGATACTTGATGAAGCAGCTGAAGATGGTTGGGCCTAGCACACTATCCTGAGATACTCCTGCAAAGGTATCCTGAAGTTGAGATAACTGACCTCCAACAACCACAATCATCTTTGTATGTGCCAAGTATGCCTCTAACGAATGGAGAGTTTTCTCAGATATTCATTGGTTACAGTTTTGCTAGGGGTCCTTGATGTCTTACTCGATCAAATGTAGCCTCGATGCCAAGGGCTGTCACTCTCACCTCACCTCTGGAATTCAGCTGTACTGGCCATGTTTGAGCCAAGGCTGTAATGAGACCAGGAGCCGAGTGGCCCTGCTGAAACCGGTCAGATTGCTCGCTCATCTTGTCCAAAACAAGCTGCTGCCCAAGTTTCAAAGTATCATTCTCAACTTCAGTTTGCAGTTTGAAACCAAAATCAAAAAGAATTAAAATTTAAAAAAAATTAAAGGTCTCAACAAAACTCACTTCTTTCTTATCAAGCCTAAAGTATCTTACTTTCTAGATTCACTTATTACAATTTTGACTTCTATTTGCATCCCTACGTTTGAATTACTGACTGAAGTCCCTAAAGTCTGAAGCAAACAGAATTTCCTTCCCTTGGAAATTACTCCCACATCACAATTGCCTTTTAACATTTGTCCGTCCTGTTCTGAGAAGCTGAATTACCCATAGTGCTTTCACACAACTACTGTCACTTTTACTGTTTCCCAATGCCAAAACAACTGGTTTGCGAGTGAGATACACTTGTGCAATTCCTTCACTATATACATGGTCCCATTCTTCTATCTAGTGGTGACCTGTTCCCTGACAGCCTATACTTTCTTATGGCTGCAGGATGTTCAGATCTGAAATGTTCTATCCATGAACCTCTCAACCTTGTGAATGTGCCTCGAGCTGCCACTCAGACCCCAAAACCTGGAGTTTGAGTAGCTCTGGCTGGAAACACCTCAAGCACACGTGATCATCAGACCATCAGGAGCATCTCGAATTTCCCACATCGTGCAGGATTTGCAATTCACAGGCATCAGCTCTCCAGTCCTATCATGCCGATGTAGAATAAGGACCCTTGCTTTATTTTATCCTACTCCTGCTTAAATATAGATTAGAAAAATATAATTATTATACAGTCATAGAGTCACAGAGATGTACAGCTCAGAAACAGACTCTTCGGTTCAACTCGTCTATGATGACCAGATATCCCAATCCAATCTAGTCCCACCTGCCACCACCCAGCCCATATCTCTCCACACCCGTCCTATTCATATATCCGTCCAGTGAATTTTCATTAATAAAACAAGTGTTATCGCAGAAAGTACTTGTTTTTCATGATGTTAACTCCAGTTCTCATTTTCCAGACGTTACCTGAACTGCTTATTCCAACATTTTCTGTGTTTCGTTTAGTCATATATATTTGGCACTGTACTTAAAAGTTCCATTCTAAACTATAATTTTCACATATTCACAAAGTTAAGCATTCATTTTCAGTAAGAAAGAAATCACTTTCACATTCCCATGACATCTCAGAGTGTGTTGCAGTTAATTAAATATTTTAAAGTGAAATTAGTTTGGTCATGTATGAAACCAGAGAAAGATCTTTTAAACATCGCAGAATCGCAAAATAGTTACATGACTGAAAGAGGCCATTTAGCCCATCATATCCCAGTTTTCTGCAAGAACAACTCAGCTAGTCATGCTTCCCCTCTTTTCCCCTGTCGCTCCCCTAAATGATTTTTTCTTTAGATGCTTAAACAGTTCCATTTTTGAAAGCCAGCACACAGTACACACAAGATTTCTAACCACTGACTATGTACGTTAAACAGAGTCACAGCTGTACAGCATGGAAACAGACCCTTCAGTCCAACTTGTCCATACTGACCAGATATCCTAAATTAATCTAGTCCCATTTGCCAGCACTTGGCCCATATCCCTCTAAATCCTTCCTATTCATATAACCATCCAGAAGCCTGTTAAATGGCATAATTGTACCAGCCTCCACCACTTCCCCTGGCAGCTCATTCCAAATACACATCACCATCTGTGTGAAAAAGTTGCCCCTTAGGTCCTTTTTAAATCTTTCCCCTCTCACCTTAAGTCTATGCCCTCTACTTTTGGACTCCCCCACCCCAGGTAAAAGATTTTGTCCATGCCCCTCATGATTTTATAAACCTCTATAAGGTTTATAGAGGCGGCACGGTGGCGGCACGGTAGCACAGTGGTTAGCACTGCTGCCTCACAGCGCCGGAGACCCGGGTTCAATTCCCGCCTCAGGCGACTGACTGTGTGGAGTTTGCACATTCTCCCCGTGTCTGCGTGGGTTTCCTCCGGGTGCTCCGGTTTCCTCCCACAGTCCAAAGATGTGCAGGTCAGGTGAATTGGCCATGCTAAATTGCCCGTAGTGTTAGGTAAGGGGTCGATGTAGACGTAGGGGTATGGGTGAGTACGCTTCGGCGGGGCGGTGTGGACTTGTTGGGCCGAAGGGCCTGTTTCCACACTGTAAGTAATCTAATCTAATCCTAGGTCACCCCTCAGCCTCCAACACTCCAGGGAAAACTCCCAAATAGGTCCCAGTCTATTCAGCCTCTCCCTGTAGCACAAAACCTCCAACCCTGGCAACATCCTTGTAAATCTTTTCTGCACCCTTTCAAGTTTCATAACATCTTTCCTATAGCAGAAGGACCAGACTTGTACATTGTAACATGCTGCTACTGAGCCAGCAAATTCTCACCCTTACTTATCTGTTCCCCCTCACCAAAACAATTTTCTAGCTCACTATGCAGGACAGAAGACAACATTGATGCCATCAGCAAATAACTATTTCCTTCCCCAGAAATGATCGCAGAATTGCTGACCATTTCCAGCATTACTTTAATAAAGCTGAATACGTGTTATGTAAAAAATTCACGATTAAAGTGAAACTGAAATCATTGAGGGAGGGAGGGTGGGGAAGATACAGTGACAGGTTACCTATTCAAAATAAAAACTTAATTAAAATAAGCCTAGTAAACAGATTTTGCTCATGTTGCTTTGCTTTATTTTGCCAATGACCTCAAAGTTGAGATTTTTGGTTCTCAACTTCTCTATCATAGAGTCATAGAGATGTACAGCTTGGAAATAGACCCTTCGGTCCAACCCGTCCATGCCGACCAGATATCCAAACCCAATCTAGTCTCACCTGCCAGCATCCAGCCCATATCCCTCCAAACCCTCCCTATTCATATACCCATCCAGATGCCTTTTAAATATTACAATTGTACCAGCCTCCACCATTTCCTCTGGCAGCTCATTCCATACACGTGTGCCCCTTAGGTCCCTTTTATATCTTTCCCGTCTCACCCTAAATCTATGCCCTCTCGTTCTGGACTCCCCGAGCCCAGAGAAAAGACTTTGTCTATTTATCCTATCCATGCCCCTCATAATTTTGTAAACCTCTATAAGATCACCCCTCAGCCCCCGACGGTCCAGGGAAAACAGCCCCAGCCTGTTCGGCATCTCGCCATAGCTCAAATCCTCCAACCCTGGCAACATCCTTGGAAATCTTTTCTGAACCCTTTCAAGTTTCACAACATCTTTCCGATAAGAAGGAGACCAGAATTGCATGCAATATTCTAACAGTGGCCTAACCAATGTCCTGTACAGCCGCAACATGACCTCCCAACTCCTGTACTCAATATTCTGACCAATAAAAAAAAAGCATACCAAATGCCTTCTTCACTCTGCTATCTACCTGCGACTCCACTTTCAAGGAGCTATGAACTTGCACTCCAAGGTCACTTTTGTTCAGCAACACTCTCTAGGACCTTACCACTAAGTGTATAAGTCCTGCTAAGACTTGCTTTCCCGAAGTGCAGCACCTCGCATTTATCTGAATTAAACACCATCTGCCACTTCTCGGCCCATTGGCTCATTTGATCAAGATCCTGTTGTAATCTAAGGTAACTTTCTTCACTGTCCACTACACCTCCAATTGTGATGTCATCTGCAAGCTTACTAACTATAGCTCTAATTCTCGAATCCAAATCATTTATATAAATGACAAAAAGTAGAGGACCCACCACTGATCTTTGTGGCACTCCACTGGTCACAGGCCTCCAGTCTGAAAAAGAAACCTCCACCACCACCCTCAGTCTTCTACCTTTGAGCCAGTTTTGTATCCAAATGGTGAGTTCCCTCTGTATTCCGTGAGATCCAACCTTGCGAACCAGTCTCCCATAGGGAACCTTGTCGAACGCCTTACTGAAGTCCATACAGATCACATCACCCGCTCTGCCCTCATCAATCCTCTTTGTTACTTCTTCAAAAAACTCAATCAAGTTTGTGAGACATGATTTCCTAAGCACAAAGCCATGTTGACCATCCCTAATCAGTCCTTGCATTTCCAAATACATGTACATCCTATCCCTCAGGATTTCCTCTAACAACTTGCCCACCGCCGACGTCAGGCTCACTGGTCTATAGTTCCCTGGCTTGTCCTTACAACCCTTCTTAAACAGTGACACCACGTTAGCCAACCTCCAGTCTTCCAGCACCTCACCTGTGACCATCGATAATACAAGTATCTCAGCAAGAGGCCCAGCAATCACTTGTCTAGCTTCGCACAGATTTCTAGGGTACACCTGATCAGGTCCTGGGGATTTATCCACCTTTTTGTGTTTCAAGATATCCAACATTTCCTCCTCTTTAGTATGGACATTTTGCAAGGTGTCATCATTTATTTCGCTACCTTCTATATCCTTTTCCACAGTAAATACTGATGCAAAACACTCGTTTAGTATGTCCCCCATTTTCTGCGGCTCCACACAAAGGCCACCTTGCTGATCGTTGAGGGGCCCCATTCTCTCCCTAATTCCCTTTTATTTCCATAATGTATTTGTAAAACCTTTTGGATATTCCTTAATTCTATTTGCCAAAGCTATTCCATGTCCCCTTTTTGCCCTCCTGATTTCCTTCTTAAGTATACTCCTAATGCCTTTATACTCTCTAAAGATTCACTCGATCTATCCTGTCTATACCTTACATATGTTTCCTTCTTTTTCTTAACCAAACCCTCAATTTCTTTAGACATCCAGCCTTCTCTATACCTACTTTCACCCTAACAGTAATATGCTTTCTCTGAATTCTCATTATCTCATTTCTGAAGGCTTCCCATTTTCCAGCTGTCCCTTTACCTGCAAACAGCTGGCCCTAATCAGCCTTTGAAAGTTCTTGCCTAATACTATCAAAATTGGCCTTTCTCCAGTTTAGAGCTTCAACTTTTAGATCTGGTCTATCCTTTTCCATCACTATTTTAAATCTAATGGAATTATGGTCGCTGGCCCCAAAGTGCTCCCCCACTGACACCTCAGTCACCTGCCCTGTCTTATTTCCCACGAGTAGGTCAAGTTTCTCACCTTCTCTAGTAGGCACATCCACATACTGAATCAGAAAATTTTCTTGTACACACTTAACAAATTCTTCTCCATCTAAACCCTTAACACTATGGCAGTCCCAGTATATGTTTGGAAAGTTAAAATCCCCTACCATAACCACCCTATTATTCTTACAGATAACGCTGAGATCTCCTTACAATTTGTTTCTCAATTCAATGGAAATCTGTTTTTCTCTATCTACTCCTTCTAACCACTGTTGATTTTGAACACCTCCATCGAATTTCCTGTCAATCTTCTTTAAGGAGAACAGGCTTTGTTTCTGTGACCCCCCATCAAAAAACTTAATTAAGTTGGTTAAACATGATTTGCCCTTATCAAAATTGTGTTGGTTCCTTAATTAGTCCTCAATTGTCCGGATGAATATCAGTTTCTCCTAATCATCAATTCTAAAGGATTTCCCATCACTGAAGTTAAATTGGTTGGTTTTGTTTTATACCTCATTTGAAAGCTGGCACCTCTGACAGTACAAGTTTTTCTTCAATATTTCAGTGAAGTATCACCCTAAACCCAGTGCTCATGTGCTGAACTGTTACTTAAGCCTATTACCTTCTTACGAAGAGACAAATTTTACTACCTGGGCAAGCTAACATTTTCACTGAAACTAAAAGTAAAGACAACTGAGGTACAAAGTAACTTCAACAAAAATGCAGGAACATCACTTTTAGCTTGGATACTTTTGAAACGGACAGGAAGAACATAGCAAACCCACTCATTTTCTCATCATTATTTTACTAAACCTGACAATAAGTTCTGTAGAACATACAGTTGCAGAGTAACCTGAATATCCAAATTTAATGGTTCTCCACAGGATGTTCTTCCTCCCTCCCACCACAGTTCCTTGACTAATCAAGGGAAATCTTGATTAGAACTTGATGAGGACTTCCATTCTTAATTTACTCGTCTCACTATAAATGCTCTTGAAAAAAAAAGCACTACCGCAGTTAGGCGGTAGTGTGGGGGGTAAAGAAAAACAAAAAAAAAAGTATAAACACGAGTATAAAAAAAATTTTAAAAAAGAAAAAGAATAAAAAAAAGAAAAAAAAATAAATGCTCTTGAAACATTGTGGCCTATAGAATGAGATTTAACTCAACTTTTTTTGAACACATAGTAACTTCATAATTACTGCTAAGCACCTTCACCGAAGAAGTTCATTTTATGTTTGTAACATGTAAAATACATAATGCAAAAAACTTTTTAAAATGAAATATGTTATTTTTTATAAAATGTAGCTTCTATATTAATGTAATTCTAATAAGTGTTCAATTTGAAAAATAAAATAAATATGAATGATAGTAAATGCTTTTAGCTTTCTGATTTGCTGGCTGAATACTGCAAACTGATTGGTTGCTTATCTGCTTGTGGATGTCACTACTGATGCATGCTGGGAGATGTCTTTAGTTGAGCATTAGATTTAAACTGATATCATTGAAGGGGTTAAAACAAACTTTTTGGATTTGACAGCAAAATGCAGTCCATTTAAGGATTTCATGTCACTTAATATTTATGAAGCACACTGCATACAACAATCTGTACAAATGCCAAAATATATTATCAATGAATTAGATTTGCACTTAAAGAAAACAATGATGAGACAGAAAACACAATGAACAATTAACCCTCTACTTTAAAAAGATGCAGAAAAATATTTGAAATCTCCAGTTGAACTGAGCAAAGTGCTGCAGGATCTTTTAAATTTTGGTTCAAGATCTAAAAACGCAATGCATAGCCTTTTTTGTCATGTGCAGACAGTGGTAAAATGAAGTGTGAAATGTAATGTAGTGAAAATCTCAGGATATGTCAAAATAATTATGAAAGTAGGCCATGTAGCAACACAGTAAAAATTCACAGGATGAGAGTATCACTGGCTGGGTCAGCATTTATTTCCCAGAGGGCAATTAGGAAGCAGTCACGTTGCTGTGGGTCTGGAGTCAGATGTAGGCCAGACGAGTTAAGTATGACAGTTTCCTTCCCTTAGTAAACCAGATGGGTTTTTTTCCCCCTGACAATGGTTTTGTTATCAGAACCTGAATTCTAGATTTTTATTGAATTCATACTCACTATCTGCCACAGCAGAATTTGGACTCAGGTCCCCAGAAAATTAGCTGAGTTTCCTGGATTAATAGTCTAGTGATAATACCACTAGGCCATTGCCTCCCTACATAAGACTTTTGCACCTCCTGCAACAGTATTCTTGTGTAATATACAAAATGTTTAGAGAACAAAAACTAATGAAAAAAAGCTACAACAAAAGCAATCACAATTTCAACTATGTATTAGTTAGCATGCAAATATGCCCTCAGTTGTTTATTAAGAGAATTTGTGGGCTATTGTGAATTGTCAATAAATTTTGATTTTTTCAATTGTTTATGAAAGTGGACAGAGGTACGTAATCCTCCGTTCTCTCAATCTCATTATTCTCTACGTCATACACAGTTCAAACTAACAATTTTCTTCCTTGATCTGATCCCCTCTAATTGACATTGGCGCTTGTTTTTAAACTCATTTTTGCCCTATTACCTCTTTCCTCACTCCACTCTCACACACCCTGCCACCAGTTTAGCCACCACAGCCATGCCTGTATCCTATCTGCTAATGATATTCCAGAGGGTCAATTGTTACTGTTATCTGTCGGTAAGTTCTGCTCTTGAGACACTACTACTAATTCCCTCTGCTACTACTGGAGTTTCCTCTGATATTGCCGAAAATTATATGTCTATCAAATTTATTTTAGAATTTACTTCAAGAAGATAAGCCACTTTCTATTTATGTAACATCCAATTACCATAATTTTTTCCCTTAAGGAGGAGCCAAGAAATGGGACAATGATAACTGACTTGTTATAAATTACGCGCATTCATAATACTGTAAGAGCTTTGAATACTAATCTTCAGATGGAATCATTTCACATTGAGCCAAAACACCGACTCTGCACATTTAATGTGCATTCTTGATTTGTATATATATATGTATAGGTGGTGAGGGGAAGATGAGCAAGGAAAGAAATAATTATACTCTCAACTCAAAAGGTACATTTTAACCACTTTAATTCCATGAAATTCAAATTAAAAATACAGAATGGCTACCAAATGCAAAAATGAAATAGTGACTTTTGAGAAGATGTGTAGCTTAGGTTGAGGTTCTGGATGTAAGTTTGCTCATTGAGCTAGAAGGTTCATTTTCAGACATTTCGTCACCATACTAGGTAACATCTTTAGTGGTCCTCCAGATGAAGGACTGCTGATGATCCCTGCTCTCTATTTATATGTTTGTGGTTCTTTGGGCTGGTGATGTCATTTCTTGTGGTGATGTCATTTCCCATTCTCTTTCTCAGGGGCTGGTAAATGGAGTCCAAGTCAATGTGTTTGTTGATAGAATTCTGGTTGGAATACAATGTTTCTAGGAATTCTCATGCGTGTCTCTGTTTGGCTTGTCCTTGGATGGATGTGATGCCCCAGTCGAAGTGGTGTCCTTCCTATCTGTATGTAAGGATACTAGTGAGTGTGGGTCATGTTGTTTTGTGGCTAGTTGATGTTCATGTGTCCTGGTGGCTAGTTTTCTGCCTGTTTGTCCAATGTAGTGTTTGTTACAGTTCTTGCACGGTATTGTGTAAATGACATTAGTTTTGTCCGTTGTTGTATAAGGTCTTTCAAATTCATTAGCTGCTGTTTTAGTGTGTTGGTGAGTTTGTGGGCTACCATGATTCCAAGGGGTTTGAGTAGTCTAGCAGTCATTTCCGAGATGTAGGTGAGAGTGGCTATGGTTTCTGGATGCATTTTGTCAGCTTGTTTGGGTTTGTTGCTGAGAATTTGGGGCAGCATGGTGGCTCAATGGTTAGCACTGCTGTCTCACAGTGCCAGAGACTCAGTTCGATTCCAGCCTTGGGTGACTGTGTGAAGTTTGCATATTCTACCCGTGTCCGCATGGGTTTCCTCTGGGTGCTCCAGTTTCCTCCCACAATCCACAGATTTGCAGGTCAGGTGAATTGGTCATTCTAAATTGCCCATTGTGTTAAGTGCATTAGTCAGAGGGAAATAGGTCTGGGTGGGTTACCCTTCAGAGGATCGATGTGGATTCATTGGGCCAAAGGGCCTGTTTCCACACTGTAGGGAATCAAATCTAATCTAAATCGGTGGACGGTATTCATTGGGTACCCATTCTTTTTGAACATACTGTATAGTTAATTTTCCTCTGCTCTGCGTAGTTTTCTGTGCTACCGTGTGTGGTGGCTTGTTGAAATCATGTTCTGATGCAGCTTCGTTTGTGGATGTTGGGATGATTGCTTCCGTAGTTCAATATTTGGTCTGTAGGTGTTGTTTTCCTGTAGATGCTGGTTTGAAGTTCTACATTGTCTGTTCACTCTACTGTGACGTCTAGGAATGGCAGTTTGTTGTTGTTTTCCTCCTCTTTAGCGAATTTTATGCCAGTAAGGGTGTTATTGATGGTTTTGAAGGTTTCCTCTAGTTTGTTTTGTTTAGTAATGAAAAAGGTGGCATCCACGTAGCAGACCCAAAGTTTGGGTTGGATGGTTGGCAGCGCTGTCAGCTTCACTTCATTCATCAGGAAACTTTAGGAAACAGTAATGCAGAACAGAATTAATAATCACATTGCAAGTGGTAAACAAACTTGGATTCTTAAGAGTGATCTTTAGCTAACTTTCTGAACCTTTTTGAAAAGATAGCAGAAAAGCTTAATGAAGGCAGTGTTGCTGATGTAGTGCATGCAACAGATTTCTGAGATAAAAACACAGTAGCAACAGAAATATAAAATTGCTTGAGTGCCAGAAATAATATGTAATTGTTCATGAATTTTTTGACCGTAACACTGTGGGCTCATTTTATTTTGTCTAAGTGTCATTTCCATCAAATTCATTGGAATTTTTTTTAAGGCCTAATGATACCTCTCACTGTGCCTCACCAAAATCACCTCATCAACATCCTATCCTGCCACTCGAGTCCCCTATTGCTGATTCCTGTACTGTCTTGTCATGTGCTATTAGCAGGACAACCGGCCATCCACCAGATATCTGCCAAGTGACCAATATCCTGGGCACATCGGACAAGTGTTAGCAATCCAGCAATGCTCCTCACCAGCAATGTAATGGCACAACAGCCACAAAATCACGATGTTCATGGCACATAGCCAGAATGACTGACTCTCTGTTACATGTACAGCACCATTCTCCCACCCAGTCATTGTTTAACCACCGGGCTACCTAGTTTACCTGTCCTTAACTCTCAATTAAACAGCCCCTTTAGCTCACTGCTACTCTGTTCCCAAATTTGTGTAATAGCCCACAGCTTGTGATTGTCCAGGAGGGGAACATTACATGCAGGCAAGGAATCAAAAAAATTACAAATATGATCTTATATTTACAGCCAGCAAAAAAAACCCCAAACAAAATGAATACAGGCTGCAGTTCATCTCCAAATTATAAACCAATTGCTGGCATGTTGACCCATGTCTATTTTATATTCCATGATGTTGTGCTGCATTCAACTCCCACGGACCACAACTGGGTGTCAGTCAGGTCCTGTCTGGTTTCTAGCTTCTGATGCAGCTGAATTCTGTCATGCACAAGGAGACTGTCCTCCTCTCCAATATCCCTGTCTCCCTTCTGCTCCCCAGAAGAAGACTTCTCCCTTTCCTTCAGCATCCTGCACATCAGCTGCTGCCTACTCCAATTGTACAGTGCACTGTATGCCAGGATAATATGGTTCCCTATGTCTGGATGATACTGGAGCCCTCCCCCTGTAGGTGTTAGATTGATATCTCAGAGTGCCATATAGCATAATGTTCCTCCCCTCCACCCCCAGCTAGTTCCTGAATGGCAAACATGACATGAAGCCCGTCTGTGTATCTGTGCAAAAGAGCACATCAAAACAACAGTATTGATAGCCTTTGGACTTTGGCTGAAATGTCAATATATGAAAAGGAAATGTGTAGGTGCATGTGGATAGGTGCTAAGTGAACAAGTCCAAAGAAAGGCAGCCAAGCAGAGATGAGATACAGCCTGTCCAATCTATGAGCCTGGTGCCTGTCCCTGAATGGAAAGTATCCTCGCAGCAATCTTTCAATGCCAGTTGCTGTTACACACTGAAATTCAGTCTGTGTTTCCTAAGCATCTTGCAAGTCAATCAGAGACGTACCATGAGGATCCTGAGAGATTAGCAAATATCAGAAGTCAGTGTCAATGGATGCGGGAGTGCATGTGAGTGGTGCACATGCAGCAAGCCCTGAGATACTGTTTTGTGTTGAGCAACTTGGAGGCTCTAGCAGGCAACGGTGAGCTGAAATCACAAGGCCTGACTTCCATTTTGAGAATTCTTGGTGTCTAGTTTACTCGTGGTGGGTTGTAGGACATGAAGCTGCAGTTAATGTGCTAAGATGTACAGGTAAAAAAAGTAATTTACTAGGAGTAATTTGCATCAATAAGAGAATCTCTCCTTATCAACTAAAATTTGTTTGAAAGACACAATGAGTTGTTCCTTATGTTGAGATTGGCCCCATTAGAGTGGTCATGTGCTTCTGCCAGTTTTCTTGCCACAACCTATGTCATTTAGGCCATTGTAAGAGTCTGCCACCTATTACCATAAGACATAGGAACAGAAATAGACCATTCAATACATTGAGTCTGGTCTGCCCATCAATATGATCATGGCTGATTTGATAATCCTTAACTCCACTTCCCTGCCTTTTCACCATTACCCTTACTGATTAAATATTTGTCTATCTCAGCCTTGAGTATACTTAATGACTCAGCCTTGACAGTCCTCTGAGGTAAAGAATTCTACAGATTCATCCCTCTGAAGGAAGTAAGTTCTCCTCATCTCTGTCTTAAATGGCAACCTCTTATTCTGAGATTATGTTCTCTGGTCTTAGGCTGTCCCACAAAGGAAAACAAATTTCCCACATCTATCCTGTCAAGTCCCCTAAGAATCTTATGTACTTCATTAAGGTCACCTTTCGTTCATCTAAACTCCAATTAATACAAGCCCAACCTGCTCAACCTCTTGCCATACCCCCTCCATACTGAAATCAACCTAGTGACCTTGCTCTGGACTGTTTCCAATGCCAATATATTTAACCTTAGATAAGGGGAGAAAAACTGTTCTCAGAATTAATGTTGTGGTCTAACTAGATCCTTATCTTTGATTTAGTGAGTGGTGTGGGGTGTGGTGGGGTGGCTGTGGATGGGGCATTGCGAGAGATGGATAGCCACCTCATGTCTCTTCTGGTTAAGTCTCTTTCTGAAGTTACCCTGACACACAACATCGCATGAGTTCCTTGCAAGACTTTTTGAGATGGAACTGAATTTACATCTGCAGTCTGATTTTCTTTAATGCAGCAATCATCTTTTAAGAAAAAACACTTCGGAATTAAAAGTTAAAAATGTCCACAGTACTTTGTGGTCCTGATCACTCACAAAAGTATTCAGAATAAAGTGCACAGATTTAAAGTAGCTAATCAATGAAACAGCAGTGATGCGAGGGGAATCTTTTCCATACAAGTGGTTAGGTTTGGAGTGCACTGCCCAAGAGTGTGGTGCAGCAGGGTGAATCCAAGCTTTCAAAGGGCATTAGTTATTTGAAAAGACACAGAGAAGACAGGAGAATGGTACTCGGTAAGACGATCGTATGAAGAGGTAATGATGGGCTCAATGGCCTCCATCTACAATCTTACAATTCTATGATTTTGTCTGTAGCTCTATGATGACAAATATGAAGATAATACTTCACCAGTTAGTGGCAAACGTAGTGACAGATTTCTAAAATAACATTGTAATAATGCTTGTAATTCTATCATTTTTTTATTGTAGTGGATGTCTCAAAATTCTTCGCAATTCTGTAGTGAATTAACTGTCATTATGAGATGATATTCTGTACCAATAACAACCCACAGTTAACAACTGAATAATTAGTTTTTTTTTGGAGCGGCAAATGGAGACAAGTTGGCTGCAGCAGGTGTATTACTAACTTATCATCAAAGGGTGCTGTGTAATTTTAAAATGCAGCTGAATAGGCATACAGGAGCAGAGTTTATCATCTCTTTGATTGAATAAAATTTCCAGCATTTTACATTACCTCAGAATTGCACTGGAGAATGAAACTGATTAGTGCAAAGTCCGATAGAACCAAATGCATATTAATTAAGCACTAACTTATCAAAAGAATGAATATTTAATAAAATCAGCATCATAAGTTAAGACAATATGCAGTAAATTTAATTAATTTTTAAAATATTTATCACACTCTTGTTTACAATTACTTCTTATAGCTGTGAGTGATAAAATCTATTTACCTTAACTAATGGCTGAATTTAATGCAGGGAGACATCAGGCTTCATGATTTCTCTCCCTGACTCTGTGAGACCACCTCCCTCTGGCCCAGGAAGCCACTGCCAAACCTGCTTAATCCATTTGATCAATGAACCATCACTAAATTTGATGGGCTCAGGGATAAAAGATGGAAATTGGTTCATCACTGAACCTAATTCACAACTGACTGGCAGCAGCTGAGAATTCTGTCTTCATCCATTCTGTCTTCAGGGAGGTTTTGCTATTTTGTGCTCTGTGCAGTTGTGTGTCAGCACCACAGAATAAGAAGGATGTGAACACATTGGAAAGACGGTAGACATGACTTACCAGAATGGTTCCAGGGATGAAAAATTTCAGTTAGGAGGATAGATGGGAACTGTTCTCTCTGGAGAGATAAAGACTAAGAGAAGATCTGATAGAGGTTTCAAAATCATGAGCAGACTTGATAGATGAGATAGAGAGAAACCATTCCCACTCATAAAAAGATCAAGAACCAGAGGGCATAGGTTTTAAGTGATTAGCAAAAGGAGCAAATTTGATGCAAGTAAAAGACATTTTCACACAGTAAGTAGTTAGGTATGGACTGCAATGACTGGAAGTGTGGTGGAGGCAGGTTCAATTACATAGAAACATCGAAAATAGGAGTGGAAGTAGACAATTCAGCCCTTCAAGCCTGCTCTGCCATTCATTATATGGCTGATCATCCAACTGTTCCTGTTGTTGCCCTATATTCTTTGATCCCATTAACCCAAGTACTATATTCAAGTCTTCTTGAAATCTGACCATATTTTACCCTCAACTGCTTTCTGTGACAGTGAACTCCATAGGCTCACCACTCCCTGAGTGAAAAGACATTTACTCATCTCAGTCCTCATAGCTTACTCCATATCCTTAGACTCCTGGTTCTGGACTCCCTGGTCATCAATAACATCTTGCCTTTGCTTCTGACTGTCCTCAAAACCGGGAAACGTGCTTGACAATGAAGTGGATCATTATAAACTTCATGAGGATGAATAGACATTTGAAAACTTGGCAAGAAAGTGATAGCTTAAGTATAAAGAAGAAAGCTACAAAGTGATAAATTTTGGTAGGAAGAATATTGAAAAAAAGAGTTACTGTTATATATTGTACTTTGTGACCTAAAGATGTTCCAAAGCATGTTACAGTTAAATAATTATTTTTTGAAGTGTAGTGACTGTCTCATGTCAGAAATGATCCAACCACAACAAATTCCCACAAATAGAAACCTGATAATGACCAGGCACTTTATTGTCAAGGTTGATTGAGACCTATATATTGGATGTGGGGTTAGTGAGAGCTAGGTGTGGCAAGCTGTGCTGGTGAAATATAGGCAATGCTGTGAGTTTTAACTCAGAAAATATGCCACTTGCCAAGGTCTTTCAATTTTATAGATAACTAATATAAGAAAGGGGTTTTGTTTTGTTGATTGTCAATAGTAGTATAGTACAATTGGGTATCTGATAGTTCTAACCTCACCATTTTTCATCATTAGAAAAAAGGCCACTAAATTAAAACATTTAAATGATGGTAATGTCCTTATTTAGTAGAAAATGAAGTTTATATTATTAGCGACAAATATATCACTTTCAGTGATTTTTAGTGGTTGTCATTGAATTTGATATTTAATTGGCTGACATAGCTGTCATTAGTTTATGTAAAAAGCATTCATTCCTGAAACAAAACCTGCAGTGGTTGTAGTTTAATGATACATTACTTTCTACCCATTAATGGTCATCATGAACATTTCAGGTTAAGTTATGATGAATTATGGAACAGAGAAGGGGAATAGAGTACATCTAATTCTTTAACCAGCTTTTAGTCCAGTTATAAAATATGCTGTCACATTAATTATGATAATAACAGAAATACTTGCTAGTACTTCAAAAAAGTATCTTCATTTATAGAATTCTATTCAGAGAGAAACATGATTCTTGATATAACTGAATTTTGTGATCAATCAAATCCATTCTTAATTATATAATTGCAGCAAAAGTTTCAACAAAATATGTCCCATTTATTTTAATATTTATGATGTTTGAAATTACATTCTTTGATTATGAAAATGTAAATGCTTCTATGCTTCCCTGTGGCCCCTCTGTCCACAATTTGTTAAAACATAATTTGTTTATTTAAAATGTGTCGGAAACTCCCAAAATGTAGAAATAAAGACGTTAATTATTTGTTTAGTAATATCTGAAATGTCTAAATTAAAGCCATTTGTTTTGAAAATTGTCTTTTGTAATGTTAAAAAAACTCTGAGCTTTTTTAATATTCCATTCTTGCAATATTCTGTATATTACCACATGATTATAAATAGATTTTTTTTAACATAAAAGCAAGCTAAAAGCACTTTTCATTAAACATTTCTTTAGTAGACAACTTAAGCTTTAAACTACAGAAGCAAACTCCTCCTTTCTCATTAAACAAAACTGCAAAAAATGCTGTGTCTAAGCAGACATTCAATGTTCCTGGAATTAATCCAAAGTAATTCTCTGCTCCTAAGGAGCTATTATTTCTATTCTCTTCCTTTCTCAGCTTGGCAATTTTTAACCCCAAAAACTATCCTTCATAATGCATACTTATTTCAAGAGCTTCCTCTCTTTGGTTCAAACTGTGAGAATATTTGATCTTGTTTAAATCCCCATGAATTTTGGCAGTATGTTGAAAATGCAAGGTACACGTATGTACCTGAATAGTGGACCTTAGAAATTTTCAACCTCAAACAGCTCTTTCCTGAAATTTGGCAGATGAAAGTATGTCTGTGAGTTTCTGGAATATCTTTGAAACTCTCTGGTCCAAAAGCCCATTTCAGTGGCAACTTGATTAACATAGGCTTTACACCCAGATGGAAATGTTGATTAAGTATCTTTTAGAATTTAATTTTCTTTTGTATGGAATTGAATGGACATTTTAAACCATAATTGACCTCTCAACACATTCCTGGGTCTTGGAGGCTAACAGTTTATCCATTGGTAGCACAGATGTTATTGCCAATGTCCACAAATATTATGCTGAATGTTTGACTAAATATTGTAAAGATATGCGATTTCATTGGAATAATATGTTTTATGGTCTATATTGGATTATACAGTCAATTCTAACCTATGTTGGATTATGCAGTCAATTATTGTCCAATTCTTTCACTTCTGGAACCTGGTTTGAATCCATTCTAGACATATGATGTGAATCATCTTTACAGTCCTAAAAGAAATGACTTTAGAGAATCTCAGACCATATTAGGCACAAGTCCATTTTAGAAAGCTGTCTATAAAACTCTAAAATACGATCACATTGAGAGAAACAACTAAGGTATCTTACACAAGAAAAGTAAACGTCTCAATTGTATTTTTGGAGTTGCTCTTTTTGAGATTTTAACATCAGAAAAAAATAGCTTTGCTCTCCAATTGACTGTACATCATTTATATCAAATGACACTGAACCTGGTACAAAATTAGAATGATGCTATTCCTTACTACATATACATCTCATCTTAGTAAATGAAGCTTCTGAAGGAAATAATACACACATAGAAAAACAAAAGTCTGAAATACATTAGCACATTTTGTTATTCATCCATTCGAGTTAATAATGTGCAGTAAATATACTTTGCATTGATCTTGTTGTGACTGTACAATACACCAAACTCCTCAGCTTTTATTGTCTTTCCAGTCCAGACAAAAATTCACCTCCTTTCAGTCGAAAGCAAAATGGAGAAAAACAAACTCAGTTTAGAGAGACTAAAGGGCATTTGCTATTCTCTATAGTCTAAGCATTGTGCCATGTTGTAGATCAATCATATATAAACTGCAAGAAACAATTTCAACAATGTCAGAAGCTCAAGATTGCAGATGCTGGAAATCTGAAATAAAGCCAGAAAGTAGATCAGATCCTATCAATTTCTTTCATATTTCTCTTTTGTTGTAACTGTTTTGCCACATTTTGCTGTGTGTTCTACCTTTTCCATTTGTCTCGACCTGTACATTTTTTTGAATACTTTATTTCATTTGTGTCCTATATCTTTTATAATTCCTGGCAGCATTTTTCTTGGCAAATGGATCTCTTGTCTAAAGTAATATAAATTGCTCCTGTATCATATTAAATTCGTTTTGAACATCTCCCACTCATCTACTCTTCCAATCACTTATTGAATATTCTGGTAAGTTCTGTTTCAGGAAGGCAATTAGAGATAGTTAGAACTGGAACTGCTCTTTACACACTTTTATATTCATTTCCAGACTTATATATATCAAGTAAAACTGAAACCAACACAAAAAACCACAGTTCTAGTCTGTGTCTAATTAGAGACCTTGGAGTGCAGGTTCATCGCTCCTTGAAAGTGGAGTCGCAGATAGATAGGATAGTGAAGAAGGTGTTTGGTATGCTTTCCTTTATTGGTCAGAGTATTGAGTACAAGAGTTGAGAGGTCATGTCATGGCTGTACAGGACATTGGTTAGGCCACTGTTGGAATATTGCATGCAATCCTGTCTCCTTCCTATTGGAAAGATCTTGTGAAACTTGAAAGGGTTCAGAAAAGATTTACAAGGATGTTGCCAGGGTTGGAGGAGTTGAGCTATAGGGAGAGGCTGAACAGGTTCGGTCTGTTTTCCCTGGAGTGTCGGAGGCTGAGGGGTGACCTTATAGAGGTTTACAAAATTATGAGGGGCATCGATAGGGTAAATTGGCAAAGTCTTTTCCCTGGGGTCGGGGAGTCCAGAACTAGAGGGCATAGGTTTAGGGTGAGAGAGGAAAGATATAAAAGAGACCTAAGGGGCAACTTTTTCACACAGAGGGGGTATGTGTATGGAATGAGCTGCCAGAGGAAGTGATGGAGGCCGGTACAATTGCAACATTTAAGAGGCATTTGGATAGGTATATGAATAGGAAGGGTTTAGAGGGATATGGGCTGGGTGCTGGCAGGTGGAAGTAGATTGGGTTGGGATATCTGGTCAGCATGGACAGGTTGGACTGAAGGGTCTGTTTCCATGCTGTATATCTCAATGACTCTATGACTCTATATCAGGTAGCATGGGCAGCACAGTGGCTCAATGGTTTGCACTGTTGCCTCACAGCTGCAGGGACCTGGGTTTGATTCCAGCCTTGGGCGAATGGCTATGTGGAGTTTGCACATTCTCCCCATGTCTGTGTGGGTTTCTTCCGGGTACTCTGGTTTCCTCCCACAGTCCAAAGCTGTGCAGTTAGGTGAATTGGCCATGCTAAATTCCCCATAGTGTTAGGTACATTAGTCAAGGGTATACATGGGGAATGGGTCTGGGTGGGTTACTCTTCGGAGGGTCAGTATGGACTTGTTGGGCTGAATGGCCTGGTTCCATATTGTAGGTAATCTAATCTAATCTCTCCTGTTGTATCTCAAAGAACTAAGACCCCCACCTGAATGATGCACCACTAGGTTATTGTAACAAAAAAAAATTGATTTAATTTGATTTTGATTTATTATTGTCACATATACCTAGGTACAGTGAAAAGTTTTGTTTTGCATGCAGTGCAAAACATACCTTACAAACTGCATAAGGGTAATAGAAAAAAGTGATGAATACAGCGTTACGGTTGCAGCGAAGGTGCACAAAGAGCAAGGTCAACATTAAATTTCAAATTTGAGAGGTCCATTCAGAAGTCTAATAACAGCGAGGAAGAACCTGTTCTCAAATCTTTTGGTACATGTGTTTATACTTTTGTATCTTCTGCCCAACAGAAGACGTTGGAAGAGATTATAACCAGGGTGGGAGGGGTCTTTGATTATATTAGTTGCCTTCCCAAGGCAGTGAGAAGTATCAATGGAGTCATTGGATGGAAGGTTAGCTTTTGAAGAAACAAAAGTCAAGTTACAATACAATCCCATGACTAATGACAAAACCCAGTTCTTTGGGAGCCAACAATCATGGGAGGCTGCAAGTATATCAGCTGACACCACATATCCAGGGCAATCTTCCATGGACAAGGTACCTAAGAGAGCTGGCAGCGGAGTCAAATGACACGCCTCATCTGCCCGCTATTATTATTTGAGCTGTGGGCCAATTGCATCCATTAAGCAGACAATTAATAGCCACTCAGGGTCAACTCTCACTGATACTGGAATTTACCTGTATGCACAATTCCCATGGACTGTCCTTGGTCCACACTCCTGATCCACTTCTAATGACAGCCTTGAATGATGAAGGATCACACTTTTACTGATCATTTTGTAACTCCCCAAATGATTTAGCAATAATCACCAGATTGATTAGACGCAAGCTGGAGGAGTGCCCAAAGTTCATAGACCCTGATCACACCAAGTGAACAACTAACTGGTGCTATGCCTCTGAAGTGAGATCAGTACTCCCCTTCACTAAATGTGGCCATATCCCAAATTGACAATAATCCCCTTTGATTTGACGAAGGACTACTCACCCTACACTTTTGCACGTGACTTTTCATTTGAAGCACATGCAGTATGTTTGCCATAAGCTGCTGATACATGCTGCACAAGTGACATTACAAAACAAAATGTCTTACAGCAGGATTGCCTTGATTGATGTCTTGTTGGCAAATGTGGAAAGCTGCCTAGCTTTCTGACTGCACTAAAATGTAAGTCAAGACATAACTGTTGTGATTTTGTAAATTATGAATGAACTGGCAATGTGCATAAAGGCCAGACAAAAATGCTATGACAGTCCAAGTAGGTACAAAGTGAGTGAGCACCAAGAATGCAAGCTAAGTCCTGAGAACCGTGCTGTGCCATCACATGAGATAGGTTGCTGTCTCTGCACAGGAAGTGGCCTGGCAGTAACATTGCACTGTAATGTGAGCTCCAAACCTCAGTATTCATGTTGAATTGTATAGTAGGTTTATCTCAGATGTGCTGTGATAATGTCGCTAGGCTGGAGCTTTACCATTGCCAATGTCCATGGGCAGAGGTTGATGGTGGTTGCCATCCACAAAGTATGCCCTGAGATGTTGGCAAATGCTGAACAATGGATGCCCATGAGAAGATGTTAGCCAAGTTGCAGCTGCCAGAAAACCACTCTGTTTTGGCAGCATTTGGTTTCTCACCTGTACCTGAGAGAAAAGCAGCTTCATTTAAATGAGCAGGATTAAGTAACAATGCGATGTTAATACATGCATTTATGGGGGGGGGGGCAGCGATGAAGTGCTAATGTTTCTGAGTTAGTAATCCCCAGTTCTTGGGACATGGATTTGAATCTCATTATGTCAGAAGTTTCAATTCAGTAAAAATCCGGAAATAAAATGCCAGTTTAACGGTAGCCATGAAACAGTTGTCGATAATGGACATCTAATAACTAATGTCCACTAGGGAAGGAAATCTACTCACCTCACTCAGTCTAGCCTACATGTGACTCCATGTAGACTCACAGTATGAGGTTGATTTTGAACTACCCTCTGAAACGATATAACAAGTTACTTAGTTCAAAAGCCAGCAATGCTGATGTCACATGAAGGAATTAAAAATAAGTAGGCATTTATCATTCACTCACGAAATTTTATCTAGCCATTAACAGCTTATTCAGAAAATCAGACTTTTGTTTTGATGTCAAGAACCTAATATTTTCATTCTTACTATACTTTCTCAGCTGTCTCATCATTGCCTATGTCATCTAAAGACTGGGAACATTTAGGCCACAGAACATACTTTAACAAAAAGGAGTAAAAAGGGACCAGATATTCCTTATGTATACCAGCCAATTTTCCTTTCTACTGAAGATAAAACACAACAAAATTGGTTTGAAAAGCTGCACAGACACTCAACAATTCTGATGTAAATTAGAGGGAAGATGAATGCTGCTGGAAAATAAGAAGAGAACAGGAAAGAATTGAAATAACAGAGACACTGCAACTTCAGAGAGAAGCTGCATTTCCATGGCAGCTTGAAGTCAAACCCTGCATCAGGCTTTCTTGTTGCTGGTAACAAGCTCAGGAACATTGGAATATATAAGAAAGTAAAATGCCATTGTAGTATATCTTGCCAGATCCAGTGTCCAGAAAACAATTTTGCAGAATACTTCTCAACCCCCTTTATCAAAGTTTAAACAAACTGCAAGGTTGAGAGAACTACACCTGAACTTACACAATGAACAATATTAATCAAGTATGTTCTCAGTTAGTCAAAAACACTGATAGTTTCTATCATCAGACACCAACAGGATTATATCTACTTCTTTAGGTTAATTGTGCCTCTAGAACAGGAAATGCATGCTTGCGGTTACCCATCGTAATATCTGCTGAATAGTGTCATTTCATGATACTTGTAGTGGGGAGACAATATCACAAATATAGTTTAGCTGTTAAGGTTACTAAATACTAAATGTTTATGCTTCAAGATCTTTCCAATTATTCATGGATAATTCAGCAGGAGGAAATTATTCCTTACATCTAAACTGTTAACAAGGCTCTGCTCAACATACACCCTGTACACCACTCATGAACTCAAACAGCACAAATTTAAACAGAAAGATTGTTTAAATTGATAATTTCACAAGTGCATAGATCATCATCAATTGTAGCCCTTCAACCCTATTAAAATAGAAAGGGATATTACTCTATCAAAGCACAGTTCAAATGTAAGTCAGCATGAACATTTTCCATGTTAATGATCTATTATGCTGCAAACTCTATGTCCTTCAATTGTCCATCATTCAACAAGTCTAGATGGATGGCGCCTGAAGTATTCTATTTATCCTCTTTCATGTGACACCAGTTCTCAGTCCTATCAATATTGATTTTTACAATCTTCATGTTGAAGACTACTAGAACATAGCCTTAGATAAAGCTCAGTTTATCAGCGGGTTCTTTGATTGATGTTAAAATAAAATCAATTGGAAAGCTAGCTAGAAAAGCTACCTCATCTTGAAGCAAGGATTCTTGTGCCTAGGTAGTTTTGGAATTTGTATTGCATTATTGCCAAGAGAAAGTGCCACCTTTAATGATAAGGTGATATATCTTTCGTGATATTCTAATCGAGAGATAGTAGTACTTATGTGACCAATGAATAGTAGCATTCAGGGAATCGGCCAGATTAATCTGGATTTAAGGTTGTAGTGAAATGCACAGTCACCATTATTAACTGGATCTTGCTGTATCCTTCAACTGAAGTTTAACGTTATGACTGTTAAGGTAAAGTGGACCAATTAAGCAATGGAGCCATGGGGTTCATCAGGGTAAACAAAGGAATTTACAAAGTAAAAACACAAAGCATGGATAACATTCTTTCTTGAAAGGTCAGTTATATATTAGATATTTGAAGTACAATTCAATTGTTAATATCCATTTGAAAATCCATTAAAGTTATGTTGCTTGATCATTAAAAATCATATATAAGTGAAAAATTAACACTGAAATAAAATTACATCCAAAAGTCTAAAGAATTAAACTAAAATGAAGAGTAATGTAAAATTCCCTGTTACTGTTTGCAAATTATCTTTTGACATGTCACTAGAAATGGTACTGCTTGATATCAGGAACAGGTTGGCAAGGGAACAGGCTCGGGAGGAATGAGGTCTTTGTTTAGTATTTTGTTGAGATGATAGCCATCTTCTGGAAGCTGAGGATGAAATAGTTTGATACTTTCACAGTAAAGGCTAGCTTGTTGGTGTCCTCCTTGAAGGTGAGGTTTCCAGACTGAGACTCCATGACCAGTACCCCCGTCCAAGTCAAACAGCAGCAGCAAGGATTCAGTGTTACTAAAGGGACTAAAGAATATGGGAAGAAAGTGAGAGCAAACTATTCAGTTGGTTGGTCAGCTGTTGTTATATTGAATGGTGGAGCAAGCTCAAAGGGCCAAGTGGCCTACTCCCGCTCCTATCTTCTATGTTTTTATGCAACAGACAGAGCTTATACTTTAAGATATTCTTCTTAATTCAATGTTTTCTCTTTTGAAAACTGCCATTGCTTTTATTTCTAGCACTTCCACTCATAACCTACTCCACAAATCTCCCACCGCATTCATTAAAAACATATTCTCTAATTTATTTATTTTCTTTTGGACTCCTTAAATTTAAATAGTATCTATTTTATATTCAAATCTAATAGGATTTTGTTTCTGAATCAAAATACTGTAATACCTATGACAATATAAAGATTATAATTAAGTTACATTTTTTTGAATGTGAAATGCCATCACAGAAATATTTTCCTTCTAATTCTTTGTAATTTCACTAGTCAGCCATATAGACTTCCTTTGAGTCTCTTTAATAATTTACTCTTTTCCCTGGAATCTGAAGGGGAAAAAAAAACTGAAGATGGTACTGTAGGTATGGCCTCACCAGGATTTGAAATAACTTTAGGATTCTGCTTAACTATAGAACCCAACATTTCATTTGGCGTTTTTCTCTGTTCTTTAAATTTTCAACTATTTAACAAACCATTCACTAAAAGTCTCTTTTCGCATGCACATTTAACATTTAATCCATATTCCCATGTTTTCTACCAAATTGCATTACTTTACGCTGATCCATGTTAAACTTCCAAGTGGAATTCATTGTGGAGTACAGTGGAGGCTGGGACGCTAAATGTCTTCAAGGCAGAAATTGATAAATTCTTGATGTCACAAGGAATTAAGGGCTACGGGGAGAATGCGGGTAAGTGGAGTTGAAATGCCCATCAGCCATGATTGAATGACGGAGTGGATTCGATGGGCCGAATGGCCTTACTTCCGCTCCTATGTCTTATGGTCTTAAACTTCATCTGTCACCTCTCTGTGTACAGCCTGACTAGATTACTTTGTATTATTTCAGTCATTGCAATTGATTTGCTGACTTTAACATAAACTTTCAGCTTCACCAATGGGTAATCTGGTGAAATGATTACCCACAAGTTATAAAACTACTTAAGCTTATAGACCTTTGTAGTTCTATAATTGGCAGGTGGGTTGCTAAGTCAGGTTAACAACATATGATAAAAAGGTGAAATTGATCACTTGGTTCGATCAGTAAAATCTGACCATTTTAGACAATATCTATTCTTTATGCCATTTTATAAAAAAATTATAAACATAGCAACATCTAACACATGACTGAAAAACTCATCTTTTAGTCTAGTATCTCCCCGTACATCATCAATCTTTGTCATGTATCTTAAGATCAAACAAATAAGTTTAATTCTCGACTATATATCTCATGAACGTGCTGGTCCTTAACCAGCCAGTTGCATTCAAATGCTCTTGTGAAAACTAGGTACAGACAGTTCTTCTATAACATGATGGTTGTGTTCTTGTGCCACCCCATGCTATACAAAAATCATGCAATAAAAATAGCAGTTAAGGAGTTGACAATGCAATCAGGTTATAGGCAACACACATTTTAAAAATTCCTGCTTTAGAAACAGTACAACGGCCTGTACATAGTAACTGCTGCCTCATGCCTATGCATCAAATTGTAATCTCTTTGATCCAATGTAAGTGTTCTGTGAAAGTAACAGTAAACATCTGGATGCATACTGATTCAGTTAGCATCCATCTGTTAAGGTCGTTCAATAGAAAATAAGAAAATATGTTTCCTGTGCTTGGTTATCACAATAATGCAAGAGATAAGGAAATGAAGCACTTATGATTCAAAAGGTTATGTAGTCCATTTAGTTTGCAACAGCTAAATTGACTATATGGTTTCACATATTCTTCCTTTGTGATATCTTGACCTGCTAGGCGAAAGTGAGGACTGCATATGCTGGAGATTAGAGTTGAAAGAGTGTGCTGGAAAAGCACAGCAGGTCAGGCAGCATCTGAGGAGCAGGAGAATTGACGTTTCGGGCAAAAGCCCTTTATCAGGAATCCTTGACCTGTGACAGCCAGATAGACATCAAAGAATATTAAATTACCTATCTAGCACATAGCTTATACTTTGCATATGTTTTAAACTATAGATGTGTCATTACATTAATGAGTGTATACCAAATAAGAAATAATATTTAGAGGAGCAAATCTGATGGGCAAATCCAAAAGATGCAGAGACAATAGAGTCTTGAAAATGGTGTCTTCAATTGTCGCACTATGGATTGGGATAATAATAGTGCAATTGGCAGAGAGGGGCAAATATTTATGAAACATATTCAAGAGAACTGTATTGATCAACAAGGTTTCTAGCTCAGCAAAGGAGATATCACTAGGTTTCATTCTGGGAATTAAATTGCATCAAATGACAGCAAGGATAATCATAGTAATGGTATTAAAAGATTTGAATTAGCTATAGAAAAAGACAAGGAGCTATCTAGAGTCTAGAGTGAAAATGCTTCATTGGACAAAAAACAATTTCACTGGGATGAAAATAAATCTGTTCAATATGAATCAGAATTAAAATTGGTAGGCAAAATGATTACAGAACAACTGGCTGCCTTCAAAGAATTGAATGTTTAAGTATATTTAAGGTATATTTCCACAAAGGCAGAATAATCAAAGCCAGATACTCCTGAAAGCTAAAAGAAACAGAGGGTAAAATGAAAAGGATAATGTTTGTGTGTAACTGAGAATAAGACTGGATATGAAAGTGAAAAAGGAAACACGAAACTAAGTCAAAGAAAGAAAAGAGAACAGCAACCTAAATCAAAAGAATGCAAAATTCCTCTATAAGTATATAAAGCACAAGGATAATAATAGAAGAGTTATTCATGAACCAAAAATGGATCTACACATCAATGCAGATGAAATGGTTAAGTTATTAAATGAATACTTTACATTGGTCTATATCAAAGAGGAAGATGCTGGCAAAGTCAATATGAATGAGGAAGTAGTTGAGATGTGGAATGGGTTAAAAATTGATAACTAGGGGATACACCATAACTTTTTCAATGTGAAAATCCATTGATCAGAAATACAAATTGTCCTGAAATGTATTGAATAGACCTTTGATGTCATTGACATCATTATAATACAGTGTGTGGGTGGTGCAAAGGTAAGTAAAACAATAGATTATGAAGAGGGTATATCAGAAGTCTGTTGATAGTGGAGGGGAGAGAATGATTTATTTGATAGTGTTATCCTGGAAGAGGCAGTGGAGGGCTCTGGGAATCATGGTACATGAATCACATGAAGATAATTTGCAGGCACTGCATGTGATTAGGGGAGACAATGGAACATTGTAATTTCAAGAAATGGAAAATAAAATTGGGAGGTTTCTCATCAATTGCAGAAGACTTTTGTGAAACCAGATCTAGAGGATAATGTATAGTTTTGTCCTTCCTTCCTTCCAAAACAAAAGGTTGCATTTGAGAGGTTGCATAGTTACATTTGAAGCAATTCAGAGAAAGTTAACTTGAATCATCCCTGGGTGAAGGTTTTATCTTGTGAAGAAAGGTTGAAATGTGAGGCCTGCACCAATTAGTGCTTCGAAGAATGATGTGATGCTCGTGAAATATATAAAATCTTGAGGAGATTGTATTGGATGGAGTTGAGAGAATGAATCCTCTTGTGTGGAAGATTAAAATAGTCTCCACATACATCACCTCACTTCTTCTGGCTGAGCTTGTTCTCACTTTGAACAATTCTTTAAGCTGTCTTACCTTCTCCAAGTCATGTGTGGCTATGGGTACTCGCATGAGTCCCAGCCTTACCTGTCCCTTTGGGGTATGTGGGATATTCCTTGCTCCAGTCCTATTTGGACTCCACGCACAACTTAATCTCTCATACCCCATCAACGATGTCGTCAGTGTCGCTTTATGGTCTGATCTGGAGTTGTAAAAATTCATCAGTTCTGCTTCCAACTTCCATCCTTCCCTCACTTTCATTTTCTTCATCCCTAACTCTTCCCTTACCATCCGTCACTTCATTGTTTTCATTGTGGTGATATTCTTCCATCAAGAGCATTACAAACTCACCCATCCTAACACTTACCACAGTTACACTTCTTTACATCCTGCTTCCTGCAAAGTGTCTATTGCATTCTTCCAGTTTCTCCATCTGTTCTGATGACACCATCTTCCATCGAGGTGTCTCCGACCTGGCCTTCGTTATCCTCATTCTCCCTCATTGTAGCTGTCAATACCCTCACCAGTGTCCGAAGTATTTTCCACACCTGTTCTCAGCCCTCTCCTGGAAAAACAATAGGGGTCTCCTTGTCATCATTTGCCTCTCCACCAGTCTCCATATTCAAAGGATCTTCCTCTGCTGTTGTTACCACATCCAGCGGGATTCCATCACCAAACACATCTCCCTCTTTCTCTCCCCTGCATTGTCAGCATCCACAGGCACCATTCTCTTCATTAGGGCCTGGTCCACTCCTCCTCTGTCCTAAGACTTCCTCAATCCTTTAGCATTTTTCCACGTAATTGCAGAAGGTTTAACATTTGCCAATTTACTTCGTTCCTCCTCCCTGTCTGAGGCCCCAAGCACATCTTCCAGGTGAGGCAATGTTTCACTTGTCCTTCTTCTAATCTAGTCTGCTGCATTTGCTTCTCACAATGCAATCCCCTCTACATTGGTGAGACCAAACACAGACTGGGTGACTGCTTTACTAACACCTCTGCTCTGTAAGAATGATTTCAACCTCCCAGATGTTTGATATTTCAATTAGCTATGTTGCTCTCATGTTAACATTACCATTGGCCTGCCAAAGTTTTCCAAATAAGCTAAATGCAAGATGGAAAAACAACACGTCATTTTCCACTCAGGTTCCTTACATCCTGTAGTGCTCAACAATGAATTCAGATATAAACCTCTGTCCTCTGTTGGCTTTGCTGTCAGCATGCAGACCCACTTTCTTCTTTTCACTTCTGTTATTTACACCTTTATCTGTCCTTTAGCACTGTTAGCACTGACCAAGTCAGTAGCAAATCTAACAAAATAATAAAACTGGATGTCAAAACACAGGTCTCCAATTGTGGTTTCAACAAAACTGTATAATTATTGCAAACTTTCCATTTTCTTATATTGTAATCTATTTGTCATTAATCTAATATGCCACGGGATTTCCAATTGGGTTATTTTACCTGAATGTTAAACTCTGAGATTCATACACAGGGATTACAGATGTTCCCTTCACCCCACCACCAATCCCTGAATTATAACTTTTAACTATTTCACATCTTTTAAAAATTAGGGATTAGCTGCAAACATTAGACTTGCTTGCAAACAATGTCCACATATTATTAAAAAATAAGAAACATTGGAATACCACTACCTCCATCTTCCCTTTTAAGTTATGTATCATCCTGACTTGCAATTAAATTGCTTTCCATCTCACTATGTCAGAAACATAAAACTCCCTCCCTATCAGCACAGTGGGTAAACCTGTAGTACCTGGTTCAAGAAGGTAATCATCAGAGTCTTAAAAGAAAAGGGTTCAAGGTACAGTGGCACAGTAATTAGCACTGCTGCCTCACAATGCCAGGGACTCAGTTTCGAGTCCATCCTATGGTGACTACTTGTGTGGGGTTTGTTTGTTCTCCCCGTGTCTATGTGAGTTTCCTCCCACAGTCCAAAGATGAGCAGGTTCAGTGGATTGGCCATGCTAATAATTGCACAGGGATATGTAGGTTGGGTGGGATTTTTTCAGATGGTCAGCGCATACTCGATGGGCTGAGTGGCCTCTTTCTGCACTGTAGAGATTCTATTCTATGATACAAAGAACTGAAGTGAGGAATAAAATTCAGCATAAGACTTATTGAAACATATCAGCGAGGAAACTTAACACCCTTTTATTTCATTCATTCATGACCCCCTTAGTTGGTTGCACTGCCTAACTTCCTAATTTATACTTCCAGGAGATGACCCCTATTCCAGCAGTCCTGTCAGAGTACAGGACCTTCAGAGAGAGGCAGGCTGCTGATCATAATACTGCAGAATGATCTTTGCCCACTGTGACCTGACAGGCTCTGCACACTGAGGCGCTTGTGCACCAGTGAAGGATTCTCCTCAGTCATTATGGCTTTTTGAAATGACAATGTCACTGGTAGCAGTGTTGAGAAGCTGCTATTGCCCCTTGTAACTTGCTTAGAGGAATACCAAGGAGTGGAAGGTAGCAGCTTCACCTTTTTTGCAAGGTAACCTTCTACCTCCGTGCTGACCAGGGAAGGCTGAGAAGCAGATGGAGACTCCCTGTCACTCTGTCACACCATCACTGCTGCATTGAGCTCCTGACCAAGCTTGTAGGTCTGCATACAGTCCAGCACTGACCAATCTGCTTGTTCAGGCTCTTACTGAGGGTTGTCAATCGATCGATGGAAGAAAATATGTTCGCACCTCACAAACACAACAGCACTCAAGTGCTAGAGGAACTCCTCCTTCATCTGTGCATGGCTGCACATTGTGTCTAACCTCTGACAGATATTTCATTATCTCCCTCAACAACTGCAGCAATTGTTTAGGTGAAGCTGACTTGAGAGGCATGTCGCCAGCCTGGGTGCGCAAAATGGGCATTGATGGATTGGCAGCCATTATACATTCCAGTGATTTTACATTAATTGAAATGCAATGGGAAAGAAAATCAGAGCAGGGCAGGATGGGGAGGAATGGGTGTAGAGAAACACAATGAGCAGCCAACCTGCTTTGCTCTGCCATTCTGTGCCAGTCAGGACTAAATTTCACCACCCTTGCCTTCTTAAAAATTTATCATACTTAATATTGAGATTTTTCTAATTAAATTTGATTTCATTCCAAAGGTAAACATGCAACAAATATTTTCATTTTAAATCATGTGACCAAGAAATAAATTACATGATTTATTTGAATTCTTACCAAAAGCATTCTGTCATCTCTGGTTAATTCCCAGTTACCAAAACTGATTTTTGTACCTTTATGCAATTAGCTGCATGTCAAGTCTATTTCTCTTAAGATAAAAAAACATTTATTTGTGGTAGTCAAAATATAATAGTTCATTATTTTGATAATGATGCAAGTGCAATCAGGTTAGATGCCCTGATTTAAAGCTATTGAATATCCTCAACCTGAAAAGAAAGGCTTGAAGCTGATCAAAACTTAGGCCTTGACCTTCATCTTAGATTCTGGATTAGTGGTGCTGGCAGAGCACAGCAGTTCAGGCAGCATCCAAGTAGCTTCGGATGCTGCCTGAACTGCTGTGCTCTTCCAGCACCACTAATCCAGAATCTGGTTTCCAGCATCTGCAGTCATTGTTTTTACCTTCATGTTAGAGTCAGAGAGTCATAGGAATATACAGCATGGAAACAGACCCTTCAGTCCAACCCGTCCATGCCGACCAGATATCCCAACCCAATCTAGTCCCACCTGCCAGCACCAGGCCCATATCCCTCCAAACCCTTCCTATTCATATACCCATCCAAATGCCTCTTAAATGTTGCAATTTTACCAGCCTCCACCACGCCCTCTGGAAGCTCATTCCATACACGTACCACCCTCTGTGTGAAGTACCACCCTCAAATTATCTGATTGACACAACTCCACAGGCATCCCATCTCTCTCCAGCACTCAATTTCTAAATACTGACTGCAGTCTTATTGCTGATTCTGGGGCAGGGGAACGGACTATAGGAATATTGCTAAGACTGTAGGTTCAGAGAGCCTTTCCTCAGCCTACTGGATCCACCACCAGATTTCTTTTATTCAAGTTATCAAATCACAGAATCATAAAGCACAGAAATGGGTCTGTCGGCCCAACTCATCCTTGCTGAACAGAACTCATCCCAATTGTCTGTATTTGGCCCAGATCCGTCTACACCTTTCCTATTCAAGTTACATCCAGTTGCCTTTTAAATTGTGCCCAAGTCTGCCACTTTCTCTGGCAGTTTGTTTTATATATGAACCATCCTCAATGTGAAAAAGTTGCTCCTCAGGTCCCTTTTAAACTTTTACCCCTCACCTTAAGCCCATGCCCTTTAGTTTAGTACTTCCCGAGCCTAATTGGAAAAGATCTTGGCTATTCACCCTATCCATACCCCTCATGATTGTGACTGTGGGAATTGCTGGCAAATACTGGTTGAGCAGGACCGACACCTATCAAGTTCACCAGTGACTAATTCTGTGCTGGAGGCTTCAACAGACAAAACTCCCCAAACTAAAATATTCAAGGAGCTGTGCACCTGCCTTGGAAATCCATTCATGAAGCCTATGCAATAACCCCAGATGTTGCAAAGGCTTTATACTCTGCTGAGAGTGCACTCTACACTGCTACCACACCATCTTGAGATGTGCCCATCAGCCTCTCCATTGACCACTGGAAGCCTTTAAAGGAACCTTGTCTTGCTAACACATCACTCTACCTATTGACATAGAGTCAGAGAGTCATAGAGATGTACAGCATGGAAACAGGTACTTTCGGTCCAACTCATCCATGCCGACCAGATATCCCAATTAAAGAGTTGCCCCTTATGTCTCATTTATATCTTTCCCTTCTCACCCAAACCTATGCCTTCTGGTTTTGGACTCCTCCACCCCAGGGAAAAGACCTTATCTATTAACCCTATCCATACTCCTCATGATTTTATAAACCTCTGTAAGGTCATCCCTCATCCTCCGACACTATAATGCCAGTTTTGGACCATGCAACAATTTAGCACTGTACTCTGGAAAGGACAAGTGCTGAGCTATAAGTTGGTCTTGGAGTTAGCATAATGTCAGGGTCTAGTCATTCAACTTGCAGATATTTAGCTATGTTAAGAAGATTGAGACATTAGGGCAGGAGAAGGCCATTAAGCACTTCCAGCCTTTTCCACCATTCTAGATCATGACTGATTATCCACAACAAGGCCATATTCAAGGGTCAGAGATTGGCTGCAACTCTTCTCAAGGAGGGTGTATAGCTGGAGGGCATGATCTACATTGGAACACACAACATAAGCAGGAAGGGGTATATGGTCCTGCAATTAGAATTTAGAGAGCTGTAAAATGAGCAAACAGGTTCTCTGGATTACTCCCAGTGCCATGTGCAAGTGAGCACAGAAACAGGAAGGTAAAAGAGCTGGAAGAAAAACAATGCTTTAGATTCCTGGGATATTAGGACTGACGCTGGGGGGAGTAGCACCTGTATCAGCCAAATAGAAACTGAAACGACAGCCGATGCTGAAAATCAGAAATTACTGGAATAACTGGAACGAGCTAGATGGGTTGCTTCTGAACAGAGCAGGGACTGAATTTGCAAGGAGTATTTTGCTAATGCTGTTGAGGAAGATATTAACTAACTTAGCAAGGATGTGGGAATCAGGTGCGAATATTATAAATTAATATCAGGGAACAGAAAATCCTGGGAGAGGGGTTGATAGCCCTAAAATAGAGTAGGATAGAGATTAAAGGAGAAATGTGTGGAAGCGTTGTAAGGGAGTTGTCAATGAAATCAGGGTTACATTGCATGTGTGTTAATGTACAGAGAAGATTTAATAAGACGAGGGAGTTATAGGCACAAACTGCTTTATGGGATTATGAGGATGTAGCAGTAATGGAGACTTGGCTTAAGGATGGTCAAGATCTTGCTTTTAAATATTTTTAGTTTCAAGGTGTTCTAAAAAGATAATAGAATACAAAAAGGATGAAGGGTTACATTTTTGGTTAAGGAGATCATTGAAGTACTGGAGCAAAAATAATATTTCTGACGATTCAAGGAAAAAATTGATTTGGCTAGAGCTACGAATAAGAACAATGGAAATACATTGCTTGGTATAATGTTTAGGCCATCGACTAGTGGGAACTACATAGACGAACAAATCTGCAAGTTAGTGACAGAGAGATGAATCAAAAAAGAGGGGTTGTAATGGGGGATTTCAATTACCTGCGTACAGACTGAGATATTGATAGTGTAAGGATCAGTGAGAGTCAAGCATGTCTAGATTATGTTAAGGAGAATCTCATACAGCAACACGTATCATATCCAATAAGAAAGGAGACACTTCTTGACCTGATCCTTGGGAATGAGGTGAAACAAGTTGATTAAATGACTGTGGAGGAACATTTAGGATAGAGTGATCATTGTGTCACGATAATGATAGTAGAAAATGACTCTAGTAAATCCAGAGAAAGAAAACGCATGAAAGAATTTACAATGGGACTAGAACAGAGCTGGGCAAGACAGACTGAGATTAAAGGCTGACCAGATAAACAGTAGCTGACCAATGAGCTACCTGGTCTAGGCACAATCAAGGTACATTCTCTCAAAAGGGAATAGTAGGACAATCAAATTCCAAACTCTTTGGGTTACAAAGAAAGTAGAAATTAAGTTAAAGAAGAAAAAATGTGCTAAAGGTAGGTGCCAGTTAGTAAATATGATTGAAAACCAGGTTGGATATAAAAGTTTCAGAAAGGAGCTGAAAAAAAAACAAATAAGAGAAGAAAAGAGGGATAATGAAAATAGATTAGCAGCTAATATTTAGGCTAATCCCAAAGTCTTCTATAAGTACATCAATAATGAAAGGAAGGAGTAGGACTAGTGCATTGTTGCCTCACAGCATCAGGGATCTGTGTTCAAATCCAGACTGTGTGGAGTTTGCATGTTCTCCTTGTGTCTGCATGGGTTTCCACGGAATACTCCAGTGTCCTCCCACAGTCCAAAGCTATCTACATTTCCATCAGAACCCTCCCACACTTCTAAACTCTAGTGAATACAGGCTCAATCAAACCAATCTCTTCTCATAGCAAAGTCCTGCCATTCCTTGGGAGCAGCCTAGTGAATCTTCACTGTGCACCCTCTATGACAAGTGTATCCTTTTTCAGGTAGGGAGACCAAAACAGGCCACAATAAAACAGTGCTGCACAAGACCTTCAGCCCACCAAGACTGCACCGATACATGATGCCTTTCTAAACTATAAACCTTTTGCCTGTATGCAATCCATATCCCTCTATTCCCTGACTATTCATATGTCTGTTAAAATGCCTCTGAAACATTGCTATTGTATCCACTTTCACCATCTCCTCTGGCAATACATTCCAGGCACTTACCACCCTCTGTGTGACAGTTTGCTCTCACATCTCCTTTAAATTTATCCCCTTTTAGCTTAGACTTGTGTCCCCTCATAATTGTGTCACCACATCCAAAGATATGCAGGTTAGGCAAACTGGCCATGCTAAATTGCCCATAGTGTTCAGGGATGTGTGGGTTATGTGTATTAGTCAGCGGGTAAGTGTCGAGTAATAGGGTAGGGGAATGGGTCTGGGTGGGATACACTTCGGAGAGTCGGTATGAACTTGTATGATCAACATCACGGATTCTATGATAATTGACTTTTCTACTCTTGGAAAAAGACTCTGACTCTTCATTCTATCCATAGGGCCTCTCATAATTTAGCAAATTTCTATCAGGTCATCCCTCATCCTTTAATAACGTACAATATTCCAAATGCAGCCTGTACAGCTTCAACATGACAATTTTTATACTTCTTGCCCCAGTCGATGAAGGAAGTTTGCTGTGTGCCTTCTTGACCACCTTATCCACTTGTGTTGCCATTTTCAAGAAGCTGTGGACCTCTAAGTCTAGATCCTTTCATATGTTAATGCTACTAAGGGTTCTGTCATTTACAGTATTGGTGATGTATAATACTCCAGGTATGTCTCACCGAGACCCTGAAAAATGCAGTAAGAAATCCATATTCTGAACTCAAATTCTCTTAAAATGATGCCAAAATGTAATTTGCCTTCCTAACTGCTAGCTGCATCTGTGTGCCTATTTTACATGACTACTATACAAGGACACTCTTTGTACATCCAAATTTCCCAGTACATCACTATAGCTCAAATCCTCCAACCCTGGCAACATCCTTGGAAATCTTTTCTGAACCCTTTCAAGTTTCACAACATCTTTCCGGTAGGAAGGAGACCAGAATTGCACGCATTATTCCAACAAAGGCCTAACCAATGTCCTGTACAGTCGTATCATGACCTCCCAACTCCTGTACTCAATACTCTGGCCAATAATGGAAAGCGTACCAAACGCCTTCTTCACTTTCCTATTTACCTGTGGCTTCACTTTCAAGGAGCTATGAACCTGCACTCCAAGGCCTCTTTGTTCAGCAACACTCCCTGTGACCTAACCATTAAGTGTATAAGTCCTGCTAAGATTTGCTTTCCCAAAATGCAGCCCTCACATTTATCTGAATTAAACTCCATCTGCCACTTCTTAACCCATTGACCCATCTGGTTAAGATCCTGTTGTTTTTTTTAGATTAGATTACTTACAGTTTGGAAACAGGCCCTTCGGCCCAACAAGTCCACACCGCCCCGCCGAAGCGTAACCCACCCATACCCCTACATCTACATCTACCCCTTACCTAACACTACGGGCGATTTAGCATAGCCAATTCACCTGACCTGCACATTTTTAGACTGTGGGAGGAAACCGGAGCAATCGGAGGAAACCCACGCAGACACGGGGAGAACGTGCAAACTCCACACAGTCAGTCGCCTGAGGCGGGAATTGAACCCGGGTCTCCGGATTACCTTGTAATCTAAGGTAACCCTCTTCGCTGCCCATGACACTTCCAATTTTTGTGTCATCTGCAAACTTACTAACTGTATCTCTTATGCTTGCATCCAAATCATTTATGTAAATGACAAAAAGTAGAGGACCCAACACCGATCCTTGTGGCACTCCACTGGTCACAGGCCTCCAGTCTGAAAAACAACCCTCCACCACCACCCTGTCTTCTACCTTTGAGCCTGTTCTGTATCCAAATGGCTAGTTCTCCCTGTATTCCATGAGATCTAACCTTGCTAATCAGTCTCCCATGGGGAACCTTGTCGAATGCCTTTCTGAAGTCCACATAGACCACATCTACTGCTCTGCCCTCATCAATCCTCTTTGTTACTTCCTCACAAAACACAATCAAGTTTGTGAGACACAATTTCCCACGCACAAAGCCATGTTGACTATCCCTAATCAGTCCTTGCCTTTCCAAATATACGTACATCCTGTCCCTTAGGATTCCCTCCAACAACTTGCCCACCACCGACATCAGGCCCACTGGTCTGTAGTTCCCTGGCTTGTCCTTACCACCCTTCTTAAACAGTGGCACCACGTTAGCCAACCTTCAGTCTTCCGGAACCTCACCTGTGACTATCGATGATACAGATATCTCAGCAAGAGGCCCAGCAATCACTTCTCTAACTTCCCACAGAGGTCTAGGGTACATCTGATCAGGTCCTGGGTTTTTATCCACCTGTTTGCATTTCAAGACATCCAACACTTCTTCCTCTGTAATACGGACATTTTTCAAGATGTCACCATCTATTTCCCTACATTCTACATCTTCCATATCCTTTTCACCAAAGTGTATAACTTCACATTTACATTGGACTGTGTCTGAAATGTGTTTACTTGCTTACTCAACTTGTCGAAATCAACTTGAAGCTTCTTTGCATGGTCCTCAACATGCACATTTCCATCCAGTTTTGTGATGTCAGCAAACTTGGAAATGTTACATATACTTCCATCATTTAGGTCATTTATCCAAATAGCTGGGGCCCAGTACCTTCCAATACCCAACTCATCACTTCCTGCCACTTGGAAAAATATCCATTTCATTTCCACTCTCTGTTTCCTGGCTGTCAACTAATTCTCGATCCATGCCAATATATTGTACCCATCTCTGTGCTTTAACTTTGCTCACTAACCTCCTTTAGGAAACCTTATCAAAAACTTTCTAAAACTCCAAATATACCACATCCCCTAGTTCTCCTTTACCTATTCTACTAATGGCATCCTCAAACAATTACAGTGCGATTTAACTTTCGTAAACTAGTGTTGGCTTTGTTCAATCCTGTTAATGCTCTCTGAATGTTCTGTTATCTTGCCTTTTATATTAGACTCCAGCATTTTCCTGACTCTTGAAGTTAGACTAACTGATCTGTCAGTCTTTGTTTACTTTAATCTTGCCCACATTTTATAAATAATAGGGTTATATTTGCATTTACACAGTTATTAACTTAATTTTAACAATGTTTACAAAACTATTTTGCTTTTTGTTATTTGTCATAGATATTTTATTTGTTATTGCCTAAACCTCAAAGATATTATCTATTTTTGAAGCAGTGTTCATTTTGTGTTACATGTGAAGTACTTTGTTCACTTTGACAGCTAACAGGGTGTTTATAAGGGTGTTGGCAGCCATGTTGAAAGTTAAAGAGACTTTGATGGATTTCCAGTAAACTATTCTTAAAGTTTCATAATGACAGTCAGAATTATCTTTCAGTACTAATCCTAATATAACTTTGTAATGTTGCCAGGCTGCTTGTCTGTATTGTTTCAAAGATATTTTTATTCTCCTTGGATTGTGATCATCTTTAAAAGTATAACTCAGTTAATAATACTGTGACACATGAAAACTCAGTTCTGCCAACACAGCCAAGCAGATTAAATAAAGAATCCAGCAATACCAGACCATAACAATGTAATAGCTTATTAATGCTCAGATGCTTACAAATGAGGTTTAGTACCACCTGGACACAGGAATATCGGCTCTGAAATTCAATGGCAGCATGCCTACTTTTCAGACACTAGAGGGTGCATAAGCTTCCAGTATGCTATCTGGAGGCTTAAAATCATTTGTTCCCTGAATGTGGAGCAGGAATACTTATTCTAGTTCCATATTAAAGCTATGAGATACTGCTTGGAACCATTCACTAATTATTCCCATTCCTACATCCCAAATGACCCGATTCCACAACTTGTCCACCAGCTTAATTCATGGCAATCCAATTTGGTAAAGGAAGCATTAAATGGACTTTAGACCCAAACTCGCAAATTTGCTGGCCAACTGTTCTTAGTCTGCTTATGGAATCTATTTAATGCAAAATGTCTTCACATATGCAGCTGACCACATTTATGCTTGGGCACTTATTTTCTTCCTGTAAGAGTGAAAGAATCATTGAATGTCACTGTATCAACACCAGCAATCCATTCTTGAATTGAGGGCTTCATAGCCAAACCAGATTCTGTGCTCTCATGTGCACTTCATGGCAGGAGTAAGTAAATAGTATTTAGCTGCAGAACCATGGGTGATTTTTCTTCATCTTATCCTAGGATAACTGTGATCAAATTGCTAAACATTAAATATCGCTTTAGCTAACACCAGCTAATTCAGTGGTGACCAAAAATCAAATCTGACAACACCAATTTTTTTTGGCTTAATAATTTACAAGGCTATTCAATGCTTTTTCTTAGTTATATAGTCAAGTTATAATTTTTTTGTGCTAATATTCAGCAGTAATAATATCTTTGAAGCTCCTTCTTACAATATCGGTGCTAATATTGACCAGTTTTTTTTTTAACACAAATGATCCTTATCTAAAGCAGGTATGAAAACATATGCAATTTACCTTTCTCTATAAGATTGAGTCCATTACACTTCCAATGTTGCATTTTGTTAAAAATAAAGGCTTGCATTTATATGGCAGCATTGGCAATAACAGACTATTCTGTTGCAAATATTGAAGTGTCGTCACTGTAAGGTAGGAAATATGGCAACTTATTTGCCCACAGTAACCTCTACAATCAGCACTGAAATAATATCCAGCTACCCTGGTTTTGCTGTAGTGATTGAGAGGCAAATATTAGCCAGCTCAATAGAGGCAACTGCCCTTCTCTTTGAAATACTGTCCTGCGATCTTTTACATCTGCCTAAGGGAATCTTAGTCGAAAATCACATCCAAAAGATACTATCGAATGCAGCACTCTAGTGGTACTGCTAGATTATTGTACTTTTAGTCCTGGGGGATAAAATTACTGGGGCACAGATGCCTTGCCCAAAACACATTCCCCTTGTGGAAGAAAGGTCAGTGGCCAATAAGATGGCCACCTATGTGCATGATGTGTATTACTGGCTAAATTGATGGATAGTGAATTTATGCCTCTCACAGGGAGACATTCCACAGTCTGGAGATTAGCCAGCAGTTCCTGCAGTCCCAACAGTGTGAGAGCACCTGTGGGCAGGCCCAAATTCAAGGTCTGATGGATTCCAGAATAAGGTAAGTTGTTGAGGCTTTAAGCAAGGTCACTGTAGGCACTTAGTAACGGGAGCAATGGGGATAAGTTTTGTGTGTAGGCAGGGAGGGAGGAAAGGGGTGATATATTTTCAGGGATTGCATCACTATGTGAAGTTCAGACCCCCTCCTTCCCAAATCCCTCTTTCCTGCCATTTTAAATATACTGTGGGAAATGTAACATTTAACAAACTCAATTGTTAATTAATTATTTATTTCCATATGGCGGAAAACCTATAGGTTTCTGCCCCCATCCACTCTATGTAGTATGAACTGTATTCAAAATTATGTGCCAAAGTAATGGTCTAACTACTGCCACAGCAACCTCCTCCCCACCCCCACCCCCATTAATATCCCATGCTCCCTGGTGAGAACACACCGGAGGTGAATATAATTTTCAACTTGAAGATAGAACTTGAACCCATCACTTTCCAAGGCAGAAATAAAAGTGTTAGTAACTCAGCCACAACTACAAGAATGATTTTAAAAATGAGAAAGAAAAGCTGATTGTTTCCTGCTGAGTTTCCTGGCTGCAGGAAGTATCCAGAGACTGAGAACAAGACTTAAATCTCCAGAGAATCAATTACCCTCTAATTGAACTAATCTGCCCACTTACTGCAATTGTGCTTTGTAGTCTCAAGAGACACAACACCACCTCAGTCGTAGAATAGTACGTGATTCATTCCACGGAATATTATTGTTATCCTTATACAATACCTCAAATGCCTCTTTTTCATAAGCAATGGAGCTGGAAGTTTTTAATAGTGTCCACAAGGAGCCTGGCTTGGGAAACCTATAGAAAGGAAGTTGATTCATTAAGGTTATGCCTGATAGTTCAATACTTACTTGCAACATTTTTAAAGTTTTGAATTCTTACAGAAATGTTGCACAGATAGACTGTATTTACAATTTCTGTCAACAACATTTAAAGTATTTGATTAGGCATTAACTGATGTTAAAAATTAACAGTAAAAAAACCTAGCTTTGCCAGTGACACTCACTTCCCAATATCCTGCATGGTGAGGGCATTCCATTTGTTATGGTTCCAAATGGGATACTCACAAATGGTTATGCTCCAGGTATGAAGTGATGAACTGCCTCCCCTTCATTACTCTATCCCTCCCGCATTTGATCACAACAAGGTTAATGTAAATAGCATTCCTCCCCTGGTGGATACTTTTCCCAGCCCACATATTTTTATGTTTCAATAGGAACCAATTTATGGAGACTTCCTTCAGTTAAAGAATGAATGGATTTATTGGCTGCTAAAATATAAAAAAAGATAATTAAATGTAACTTGCATAAACACTGATTAGAAATGTGAGATAAGTCCAAAAATTAAAAGAATATGTGAATCAGTACCTCCCACATGCCTAAGTGCAAACCTGGCTTCCAATGACAGGGTCGAGAGCATGTTGCTGGGAAAACACAACAGGTCAGGAAGCATCCGAGGATCAGGAGAACCAACGTTTCGGGCATATGCCATTCATCAGGAAAAGTCAACTCTCCTGCTCCTCAGATGCTGCCTGACCTGCTGTGCTTTTCCAGCACCATGCTCTCAACTCTGATCTCCAGCATCTGCAGTCCTCACTTTTTCCAATGGCAGATCAGTAAAAGCCTGCTTTGTAGTTCGCTCTGTAGAAGCTGGAAATTTGGGTTGTAAGGGACTCAGGTCTACTGAAAGAGTCCTCAATGGATGTCCTGAATGTTGGCTCTGCTTCTTAGCATGGATCTCTGGTGGCTTTTGCATCAGAGCCAGTGGGGAGGTAGAGAGCCTGGGCACCTCTAGAGTATCCTGACAGGAAGCTTCTGGAGGACCTGTGTGTGACTCCTTCTCGTTATGGGTGTCTACAGTGCCACCTGTCTCCCTGAATAATGGTGCAGGACGACTTTGGGTTTAGTAGTACCTGCTTACTTCCTGAAGGGCATTGGAGCATAAACAACGTGAACGACAAGAAGTCCCTGCAGCACTGTGCCTTCTGTCCCTTCTGCTGTCCCTTAAGGTGAACATTGCAGGTGCAGGTTACATAATCAGTGAGATGAAAAGCAGAAGACTGCATGGGAAAGTCGCCATGGGCCATGATGAACCAGGTTTCATGGATATCACTTGGGAAAGCATTTTGCTTAAAAATGGGAAAAATTCAGTGCCCTGCTTGCTTTTCCATTTGTCAGCATACTGCAGTGATTTTGAGGCTTAAGTATAACTTAAATGAAGTCGGGTATAGGTACAATAGTCTGAAAAGGCAGCTCTCTTATTGCAGACAGGGAGAGAAAGAGACAACTGGTGATGATTTTAACAGGGTGAGGTTGATGAAGGCAGAACCTTTATGGTAACCTTAGCTGGTAGCAGGAATTGAACCTTCACTGTTGGCATCACTAAGCACTATAAACCAGCTGCCCAGCCAACTGACCCCCCTCAATGAAGTATGGGTCTTGGTATAACTCATAAACAATAACATAATTATGATTTTCTGTTGAATCTGCATTTTCTATGGAACATTTCTACAGGATGAATTGATCCCATGTGTACCTTCACCCCTTTTCTATGGATGTTTGAAGCTACATATCTGATACTTGATTATTCCTCTTTAAAAATGCTATTACATTTATGATCTGTCGCAAAATAGAGTAATTAGTTCTGATGGCAAACCATCAAGTTCCTTTTGTCACAGATGCTGCCTGGTTCAGAGCGTCTCCAATATTTTCTGCTTTTGTTCAAAATTTCAAGCATTTAGAGTATTTTGCTTTTGAACAAATTAGCATCCACTTAATCCAGCATGCCGCATGCCTCCTATACCAATAAATTTAGCAATCCAGCTTGTTGAGCATGGTACACAACACTTATAAATGATTACAGAACTGCAAAAGTCTGTTCACCTGGACCTAAATTATGCTGTGTAAATATATTTGCACAAGTTTCAAGTCGAAGAACTGCTGGGTAGAAAAGTCTTAAGTTTTTGTCATTGCACAATATTAAAGGGACCAGTGTATACCCAGCAGAACCTTATTAGTACCACATTCATCTGAGTTATATTAGGCCTGGCCTAGTCTCCTGGGAATTTTTTTTAATGAGTAGAAAGGGGATTAAAGAAGGTTTGTGCCAGGCTTGAGGTGGTCTTCAATGTGAAATTCGGTCAAGGGTAAACATTGAACTAAAATTGAAACCCAAAGTGAGCTGGATAATTTTACAGTCAGCTTGAACGAGCCTTTAAAATTAATGGTATCATTCAGAAACAGAGGGGAAAATAGTCCTTCTTATGTGTATGCCATATTTTCTGATTCCTGTTCATTTGTCACTGTGAGAGCCAATAGCAAGTGAGAGTACATTATACATGAAGACACAGCAGAAACATTTCAGTTTCTACTTTACAAGTTTATTGAAGCTAATATTCAGGAGGCACCCTGATGATATCCTGATGAAGTGCATCTTTTCTTTCGTTAGTTACACTTTATGAAGACATTGTGATCCTCTGTTGGTAAGAACTGAGAAGTTGAGATGATGTGATGTCTATGACATGGTAGCCATGTGGTGTTGGAAAATGAAGCTGTGAAGCTTCATGCTTCTTGGAGTTTTATTTGATTGTCTTTATGTTTTCAATCAACAAAGAGATTAAATGCAGAGAGGACAGCTCAATGGTATGGTGTACAGTATGTTATTGTGTGAAAGGAATGGGATTAATGGTAGAGTCATTAATTGACCTTTAGTTGTTGCTTTAGCTTTCCCCAAAGGTTTATAATCCTGATTTTAGTGCTAGGATTTTACATTCAATATGACAAATTCAAGACCTTAGCTAAAAATTATGATTGCTGACGTATATTTGATAAAGTAGGCATAGTAGAGATGACAGAATTGAGTTCTCACTCAGACCAATACAGATGCTTTGTGAGGGGAAAAAAAATGAATTTGGGGCAGTTTCTAGGGCATAGAAGTGAAAGTGCACCTAAGCTGAGGCTAAGAAAGTGCAAAGAGAGAGCAGTAGTTGTCATTACACTGTGCTTTTACTGTAGTGGGTAAAAGCTGCATCAACTCAAAAATTCTCCTGGCAAAAATGCAAAGTGCTATTCCTGCAAAAAAAACTGAACATTTTGAAATTGTTTGCCAAAGTAAAAAGAGTCAAATTCAAAAGACCAGGAAAGACTGACCAAAATAATCACATGCAAGTGACTAAAAGGCCTAAAAACAATAAAATAAAATCTTTGGGAGAAATAACAAGATCCAAAGGAAATTATTGAGCTGCTGAAAGTAATGAAAATGGGCACTAGCCTAATGTTAAGTTTAGACACAGGTACAAGTGCGTCGATCCTTTTAGACACAGAGAATCGACAAGGGCAAGACTTCCTTCACTCCTCTTCCTCCATTAAGCTAATTAGTTCAAAATAAAAATGAGTTGATAGCAGTACTGTATGATAAAGAGGGAAAAAAATTACAGAGGTCCTAAACATGATGCAAAATCAAGAGTTTTCATTAAAGAAACCAGAAAGTTTATGTAGATCTGTGACTTATTTTTAAGGTTGATCTTTTGTAACCCTACATCAAACCTTACAGTGGAGCAAAACTTTCATCAAAATGGACTGTGTGCCAACTCTCACATTTAATTATCCTTCTATTGTGATTCTTTGAAGTTACTACATCTGGCAACCAGACCTTGAGACTAAGTATGAAAGCAAGTAATTCCTTGTACTTTGTTGAAATTTACTTTTGAGCAAGAAGTAAAATCCTCACTGAGTCTTATTTTTATTTTTGTTGTTTGCTTCAATGTCCCAGGTCTAATTTACATGAAAAGTTCGGAAGCTCTCCACTTGCAGAGCCTGTGCTTGATATCCACATATGATTCAAGTCAGTTGGTGATGTAGATTTTCCATTTTTCTTAATTCACTTATTTTCAACATATTGTACTCTAATCTAACATATCCTCATAGGTTTCCAATTGTAGTTGGATATAGCATGATTTTGGATCTAACTCTTTAATTGTGCTCATGAAAGAAATTCTAAGTCCATTGAAACTAATATTACTCATTCAAACTCAAGAATCAGACGGAATCATTCACAATGATGTAAATTGTTGGGAGAGTTTCATGAGTGTGTACGAAAAAAAATAAAAAAAACAATGTTTATTACTTTGTTCTTATTGTACGCAGCATCTTTAATGGCGAGTAATCCCCAGCCACTACAAGTGAGATAGGCCACAGGAGCATGTAGTAATTGAGAGCTGACCAGAAAGTTTCTTTACCTATCAGGTGCCATGACTAACATTTCTCACCCAACTTGCAACTGCCAAACTCTGATTGATCGATAACCATGGTGATCTGCAGAGAGCCATCAAAAACCTCGTCTACACAGCCATGAAGATTGGGACTGGCAAGGAGATGAGTATTCTTTTTGGGAAGTATTGCTAGGTAGTGGGTAAAGATGGGGGGGATGGGGATGGGGGAGGGGTAAGTGGATTTGGAGGCAAGAGCTGGAAGGTGGCTCTTAGCAGGCAGTCCTGCCAAGATCCATTGCCCAAAATGTCCCCAGATGTGGGCAAATGGATGAAGGATGTCCCTACCCGTACCCCCCATGCCCCCAGTGCAAAATGGGAGACATTCCACCCTGGTTCCTATGCCAACAAAATATCCACTTTTCCTGCTTGCCAGTAAGGTAAATAATTGGGCCAGCAGAGAGATGAGGCCTTTGAGTGGCCATTTTTCCCTTCCGTTCATCTGCCCGGCCACTCCTAGTAAGCAAGTTTCTACTGTAACAGTGTTTTATTTGTTGTACATTAAAAATGCATCAGAAATTGCATACTTATTAAAGGTAGTAAAACAAAAGGTTTGTGAAGAGAGAAACAGAGTTAAAGTCATTCTAATTCTTCTTCAGACGTTCAGCACCTGCAGTGTTTCACTTTTATTTAATGATGCTTGACTGGACTTGATAAAAGGGGAACTTGAACATATATTGCAACTTTGATTCCTTTCGACATGTAACCTCTTCCAAGCTAGAAATGATATTTTATGAGTACGAATTACATTTTTCATTATACATGAATGTTTCACATTGTAATTCATTGACGCATATTTCAGACATATGTATGAACAACTATTGTCTTTAGCCTCCAGTAATATGAGTAGTTGGGCACTAAAGCATTTTTCAAAAGACTCTTGGGCACTGGCATGTAACTTTAATTAGGATGACCCCTTCAGCGAACTCTGGATGAGCACTGTGGGAATGCAGCTGAAATCATTAAAAGTATGCATTTTAAATTTGACATCCATACATGTACAACATTGAAGTTAAAATGGAGCAAATCAATGTCAAAATGCAATAGATGATTGCACACAAGTAACTTTGGACAAGAAAAGGCAAGCAGACCTGAGAACCAAATGGGAAGAATATGATTTTCTATATTTACTCCTTGAGTTGTAAGTTCTTTCAAAAGAAGGTGATAAATTAGGTGATTACAAAGTTACTTGAGAAAGAGATTCTCTAATCCCATATTTTATTTTTCTTAGGCTGATTTTTGAAGCAACACCTACTTAATAACTTGCAAAGTCAGGATTTTGTTTTTACATAAGGTTTCAGATCTAACTTTACATTATTACCAAGGCATGGAAATTCAGACGGAAATTTCTCATATCACTTCCGTGATAAACCAACAGCAAAATGAAGAGTCATATGAAGATAAGAAGATGTTAAGAAATATGGTTAAACAATTGGTCACAGATAAGAAGGGTCTTACAGAGAAAGAATGTGAGCCGTACATCAAAGGAATTAGGACACAAGAAGTGAAGATTTGGCCATTGAAATGAGCAATTAAAATCAGAATAGCGCAAGAAGCCACATTAGGCAACATAAATATCTTAGGAAGTTCTGCAGTTGGTAACAAACCCTTTGGAAAAAGCCAGTTAGGAAAATCCGTAATACTTAGCAATGAACATACTGAGCACACTGTCTCCCCATTTCAAAGTATACACATTGAGCTGGACCAGAATGTTTCATTTGCAAGTTTTGCAGATTTTCCTTCTGGAATTTTATGAAGTCAGGGATAAGCAAGACCATGGAAGAACTTAAAAACAAGAATGAGAACTTTAAAATTGAGTTGATTAGCCAGGAATATACATCAGCAAGTACAGTGGTGAGACATGACAGAATCTGGTGTGAGTTAAGAAATTATTAACAGAGCTTTGGATGCCTCAGAGGATAGAATGAAGGCCAGTCAGTAATTTTATGGGAGTAATCAAAACTGGAGACAGCATTGGCATTGGCAAGGAGTTTTAGATTAGGTGAATTCAGGTCGATTTAACTGACTTAACTTACATGGAAATAGACAGTAATGGCACTAGCATAGAGTGATTATCAACTACACCACAGAAAAAGGCACTTCAGCCCACTGAGTCTGCACTGGTCAAAAACAACCACTGAACAATTTTAATTCCATTTCCCAGCACTTGGCCATTGCCTCATGTGCTTTGGCATTGCAAGTGTACCTGTAAACATGACTTAAATATCACGGGGGTTACTGCCTCTGCTGCCCCTACAGGCAGTGAGTTGCAGATTCCAACAAACCTCTGGGTGAAAACCTTTATCCTCATATGTCCTCTAACATTAAATAAAGAAGATTCAGACTCCCTTAAGCAGGAATTGAACCAGCAATCTGAGGGTATCAGTTTCATAATATACTATATTCCTCCATTCTAGTAGCTGAGCTAATGAAGAAGACCTAGCAAATGATGCAATCTACTGTTTAATGGGAGTCTAACATGACTCACTTTGGAGTCAAATATGAAACCAAGGTTTTTACTGCCTTGGTTCAGCCTTCAGATATTGTGAGTTACAGATTCAGGATCAAAGAAATGGTGTCTGTGGTGGGAACCAAAGACAATGATTTGGGGTTTCCAAATATTTATTTGGAGGAAATCCCTGCTTATCCAATAATGGACAATAGATAAATTGATGGACAATTTCTAAGGTGGTTGTAGTGTCAAATATTAGTGATAATATGTCAATAAGATAGTTCATATAATCAGTGATATAAGATCACATGATAACCAGATCTACAGGGTGATAGTAGAATCTTTGTGTAATATTTTGTTCTGGACTTGGAGATTATGTTCAGTAAAAGTTCATGTTTACTGACAACCATATACTGACTCCTATATCAACCTCAATCCTGGATACCAACAAGTGACATAATGTATGATGGTAACAGAGTAGTGAGACAGAATTAGATGCTGTCAACATACACAGGACAACTGGTGCTATATCCTGAGATAATATTGTTAAGTGTTTTATGTCATCGAAAAATAGAGGAGCACTGAAGAAAGTTCCTTCAGGGGTACCAGACATAACGGTCCAGTGTTAAGAAAAGCCATTGCAAACATGGAGTTACTGCTACCAGGAGACTTCATTAAATCAATACTGTTGGATTTTGCTAATTGCAGTTCATGGAAGATGTATACAGTCAGAAAGGACTCCAGATTCAGTACATCAAACACATAGCCTAAGTCTCTGAACTTTGATCCCTAATTATGCAGCAACACTTTGATCTCCACAATTCTGTTCAAGCATTTCAGCATGCTTTCTGTAAACTTATAAGTTTTACTTCAGTCAATCTTCTGTTTTTTTTAAATTTACTTCAATCTCCCACAGTTTGAATTATTCTTTTTTTAATTTGAGAGTTGGAGCAACATGAATGTCCCAAACATAATCCCTGTTTTACCTCTTGTTACTACAATAACTGCTATCCTCTTGGAGTTCCATCTAAATAAATACATCAAAACTTAAAACAAATTGTGTTACAATTATTTACAGAATATAAGGACACCTTGAACCTCAATATGCTATTTAACATATCAGAGGTTGATGGACAAGTCTTAAACAGAAAAGGCAAAAAAGGCATCTCAAAATACTTCACTTTATTAGTTACATGAACAGTGTTGTGATTCTCATTAGTTCAGCGCACACACTATCTGTGTGAAGTTTATATTCAGCAAATTTAGAATTAAAATATCAAATACCATTTGAAGATTATTTACTCCAACCATGCTTTTCATAGAAGTATTTCCAGTTTTTGATATTGATGTTAATGCAATACTGAACCGCCCTTTTGAAAATTACATATTAAATATGACTATAGAATACTTTCAATATATTATTCTCATCAAGCTATGATTTAAATTGAAATTTACCTAATTGTCTTTTGCAATGGAAACAAAATGGAATGATATTAATTCATTAACACAACTTTTTAGATGAATGACAAGAGCGTTTTTCTTGCTGGGAGCACTCAAGCTTTTCAGAATACTGAATTCTCTCTTGTCGAAATGTATTCGGCTGTTAATAGAATTCTGGTGCAGTAGGGTATGGTAGGTCCTCCTTGAACACTGCATAGGTTGGCTGGGTAATGAAAATGAAAACAGATTTTTCTTTATATAGCACCTTCATGAGTAGAAGACATCATTAAATGTTTTGCAGCCAAGAGAACTTGACATGTATAGGTGCTGTTATCAGGTAGACAATGAGGCAAGACTCAGTCAGCAGAGTATCAGCCTAGATTTTCTGCTTGTGTGTGGGGATTGGAACCTGAAAATTCAAGTAAGACTATTAATAATTAATTCACAGTAGACAAGTTTATGGCCCAACATGAGGCTAGCTTATTTAAGTGGCAGTTTGGAATATGAGGTACATAATACATGTTGTATTGACAACCACCTGATGAAGGAGCAGTGCTCAGAAAGCTAGTGCTTCCAAATAAACCTATTGGACTATAACCTGGAGTTGTGTGATTTTTAATGTTGTATCGAAGGGCCAAGATTTAGTTCCTGCTGAATGTACTCAGGAAGCGAACTACTTCAAAAAGAAAACTACTTCAAAATTCAAAGTATGGTACAAGATGCATTGTCAGATCAAAATCAAGTTTAAGAAGCTGCTTGCAAGCTCATTTCTTATACATCAACAAGGCAGCTGAGTAAATTCACAAGTGAATATCACAGAAGCACAGAAAAAGAAACAACAATGCAAAGTAAGTCATTTATATTAAAGCCAGAGTCACAAAGAAAAGATATTTCCCATACTGCATCTCACGTTTCAAGTGTTGATAATCTGTAGTGCTGGTCATATGCTCCATGTACAAAATAAGGCATCCTCTAACAGAATTAACATTAACTTGTTAAAACATAATAAGTGTTGAGACTGTCAATATTAAAGTCCCCTTTTAGTACCATTACTGCACACCGTGAAGACCAAAGGTTTAATTCTTCAGATTCCACAGTTATGGGAATAATAGTGCATGTGATCAACTCCATAAGACCATAAGTAATAGGAACAAGAATAGGCTGCTCCGCCCCTCCAGCCTGCTGGTGTAATTGGTGAATAAGCTTTGAGTATTCAAAAAATGAGTCACCCACTGCAGGATTCCTTGCATCTGGCCTGATATTGTAGTTGCAGTATTTATATGTAGAACTGTTATAGAATCTTTTACAGTGTGGAAACAGGCCACTTGGCCCGACAAGTCCATACTGATCCTCCAAAGAGTAATCCACACAGACACATTCACCTACACTATTATTCTACATTTACCCCAGATTAATGCACATAACCTAAACAGCCCTGAACACTATGGGCAATTTAGCATGGCCAATTCATCTAACCTGTACATCTTTGGACTGTAGGAGGAAACCCACATAGACATGGGGAGAATGTGCAAACTCCAACACAGTCACCTGAGGTGGGAATTGAATTGGCACTGTGAGGCAGCAGTGCTAACAACTGAGTCACCATGCCACTCTATATGACTAGTTCTGCTCAATTTCTGGTCAATGGTAACTCCCAGGATGTTTGTAGTAGGGGATTCAGTGAGAATAATGTCATGAATGTAAAAGGGTGATGGATAGATTCTCTCTTATTGGAGATCGTCATTGCCTGGCACTTGTGTAACATAAAAGTTAGATGAAACACAAACACCAGGTCTTGCTACATTTCCACATGGACTGCTTCAGTATCTAAGTAGTCAGAAGTGGGGCTGGCCATTGAGCAATCATCACTAAACATCCTCACTTCTGAGCTTATGATTGGGGGAATGTCAGTGATAAAGCAGCCAAAGATGTTTGGTCCTAAGTCATTACAAGGAACTCCTGCAGTGATGAAAGGCCTGGTTCAAACGGTTGTGGAGAAGATGTTTCTACTCGTGGTTAAACTGTGGAACTCACTGCCACAAAGGGCTGTGGAGGCCAAGTCATTGAGTGTATTTAAGACAGAGATAGATAGATGCTTGATTGGTAAGGGGATCAAGGGTTATGGGAGAAGGCAGGAGAAAGGGGCTGAGAAACATATCAATCACAATCGAATGGTGCAACAGACTCAGTGGGCCGAATGACTCAATTCTGCTCCTATATCATATGGCCTTATGTTCTGGAGCTGAGAAGACTGACTTTCAACAACCACAACCAGCTTTCTCTGAGCCAGGTCTGTTTTCAACAGTGGAGAGATTTTCCCCTAATTCTCACTGACTCCAGTTTTGCTAGAGTTCCATGATGCCAAAGGCTGTCACTTTCACCTCCCCTTTGGAATTCAGTTCTTTTGTTCACATTTGAAGCAAAGCTATATTGAGTTCAGGAGCTGATAAGTTCTGAAGTAACCCAAACTGGGCATCACTGAGCAAATTATTGCCATGCCAGTTCTGTTTGATTGCTCTGTTGATGACATTTTCTATCTTTTTACTGAAACTTGAGCGTAGACTGATGGGGCTGTTAATTGGCTGGGTTGAATTTGTCTTACTTTTTGTGAACAGGGCATAGCTGGGCAATTTTCCATTTGTTGAGCAGGTTCCAGTGATGTAGCTGTACAACTTTATATAGCTTGCTAGAGCAGGAAGTATGGCCTATGGCAGGTACCTGAGAGACAGACGAAGTAACTGAGAAAATAGTTGCAATGGGCCCTGAACATTCGATGGTAGTAGCACCAAATGGAGGAAGGAAAAATGGTAAATTTCCACTGAGATATGGAAGAGGAAAACAAGTAATGAGATTGCCAGGTAACTGATAGTAAGGAGGTAGGACCTGCAAGTGAAACAATAAGGATGGCAGATTTCCTTCCCTGAAGGCCATCAGTTTTCCCCAAATAATTATACAATGCTAGTCTTCAGTACATTCTCAATCCCAGATTTTTACTGAATTCAAATATTACCATCTACCAAGGCAGAGTTCAAACCTGGGTTCCCAGGACATTGGATGAGTTTATAGATTAATAATTTAGCCAAAATGTCACCAGGCCACCAGCTCCTCAAAGTTTGCAGTAATCAATGATAACTTCACAGTCAGCATTACTGTGATCAGCTTTCAATTCCAAATTTTATGAATTAAATTTAAATTCTATCACCTGCCATGGTGGGATATAAACTCACGTCCCTAGAATGTTAGCCTGGGTCTCTGGATTACTAGCCCAGTGATGTTGCCAATCTACCTACAAAAGGGCTATAGGACAATCTCCTTTTATGTTGGTGAGGTATTGACCAGCTTTTTAATTGGAAACAAGGAATACAGCACTCTGTAAAACCCAGCCCAATTATTCAAGTCCTTATATCAACACTTAAAAATGTTACAAAGGTTAATAGGCTTCAGACAAGTGAAAGGCAGGTGGTTGAAAAAAGAAAAAAAAGAATGTCTGTGAAAGTGTGGTGATCAGGGGAGATTAAATGACAGAAATAGTGCAGGTAGTGGTGGAGAGCTAAAAGGAATGGTAAAATGACAAGTTGAATGACAAAATATTTGAGTAGAGGATGTGTGAATGGCAGAATTTTAAACAGCTGACCATTCAAAAGCAAAAACAAAAGAAAACAATATGAAAACCCAAACCTGGAACAGAACAGGAATCAAGATTGGGGCTGATAGTATACCTAAAACTATGGAATAGGATAAATAGGCAAAGTCTTTTCCCTGGGGTTGGGGAGTCCAGAACTAGAGAGCATAGGTTTAGGGTGAGAGGGGAAAGTATAAAAGAGAACTAAGGGGCAATGTTTTCACACAGAGGGTGGTACGTGTATGGAATGAGCTGCCAGAGGATGTGGTGGAGGCCGGTACAATTGCAACATTTAAGAGGCATTTGGATGGGTATATGAATAGGAAGGGTTTGGAGGGATATGGGCCGGGTGCTGGCAGGTGGGACTAGATTGGGTTGGGATATCTGGTCGGCATGGATAGGTTGGACTGAAGGGTCTGTTTCCATGCTGTACATCTCTATGACTCTATGACTATGACTCATGGCTGAGTCTGGAAAGGTATAAAGTGTTGAACTATAGAAAAAGTGGTGCTGTTCCTTGAGCTTACAGATTTTTTTCTTTTCATTTACAGCATGGGGGTGCCATCACTTTGGTAGGTGTTTATTGCCTATCTTTAATTGCCCTGCAGAAGATAGTGGTGAGTTGTCTTCATGAACCTCTGCAGTCCTCAAGGTATAAGGACACTCGTAGTGCAGTTAGGAAAGTGGCTTAGGAGTTTGACCCAGAAAAAGTGAAACACTGATGATATATCTCCAGGTCAGTATGGTGTGTGACTTTGAAGGGAGCTTGCAGGTAGTGATGTTCTTATGCATCTGCTATCCTTGCCCTTCCCAGTGTGGAAGTCATGAGTTTGTTCCACCTTGTTGGGCAGATGTCAGCAACAGTGATGTGCCTGTATTGGAACAGTTTGACGAGGGCTAAGGCAAGACTTGACGCACAAGCTTTCAGTAATATTGCGGAATGTTGTCAGGACCCATACCCTTTGCAGTTTCCAGTGACTTCTGGCATTTCTTGGCCTCATATGGAGTGAATCAAATTGTTTGAAGACTGGCATCTGTGATGTTGGAGAGATCAGGAGGAGTCTATGTCTGCATTCTGAATGGAAGTGTTCTGTGTTTAATGTTCCAATGTAGACCAATAAGCACACTATGTGGGCAGCACGGTGGCACAGTGGTTAGCACTGCTACCTCACAGTGCCAGAGACCCGGATTCATTTCCTGTGGAGTTTGCACATTCTCCCTGTGTCTCCTCCAGATGCTCCAGTTTCCTCATACAGTCCAAAAATGTGTAGGTTAGGTGAATTGGCCATGCTAAGTTGTCCATAGTGTTAGGTGAAGGGGTAAATGTAGCGGAATGGGTCTGGGTGGATTGCGCTTCGGTGGGTCGGTGTGGACTTGTTGGGCTGAAGGGCCTGTTTCCACACTGTAAGCAATCTAATCAATAAATTTAAAGGACTATACACAAGCTTATGGATTGCCTGGGGGCTTTGGATGGTTGAAGGAGGTAAAACAGCAACTCCTGCATTCGCACAAAAAGGCCACTTACAGTATTTTGTCCCACTTAATTTCCTGCGACTCATTTCATTTGAGAAACAGTGGCCTTTATTTCAAAATTTTCTAATTTTAAATGCACATTTCCACTGTAAGTAAGCACAGCACAATCCTCAATCTTCCACACAGTACTGGTTTCACATTTTTAATCTATATATTCTTTATCTGTGCAGAAAATATGAGATGTATCTATAATTGTAATTGTTTGGAGCTTCTGTGCATCAGTTGTTAAATCAAAGGAAAAATTATGAGATGAATAGTGGTGCCACTGGATGTAACAGAGCAAGCAATATCAATTATTTTTAAAAAGTCATTCATGGAATGTGGACATTGCCAGCTGGGCAATATTAATTGCCCATTCCTAATAACCCATGAGGAACTACTGCTGAGCTGTCATCTTGATCTGCTGCAGGCCATTTATTTTGAGTAGACTCCAGCATTGTTAAGGAGGGAGTGCTAGGATTTTGACCCAGAGACATTGACAATATATTTCCAAGTGAGCATGGTCAGTGGTCTGCAAAAGAATTCGAGGTGGCATTCCTAATGTGCTTTTATGCAGAATTGTTACTGTCGATAAACATTCGCAGGCATCTCACCGATGCATAACCAAAGCAAAATATACATCAGGAAATGTTAGAATGTATTCCCAGTTTGAGATGTGAAGAGGTTTAAGTAGAAAAACCAACTGTTAATTTTAAAACTGGTAGAAGAAAGAAAAAAGAAAAAGTCATGGATTCAGGTTTGGAGTAGACAACCCCTTGGGTGGAGGTTTGATTTGTTAGACAAGGCAAGCAGAGGTTATCTTGTGGAAGGAGTCAACTTTTTAATTAGAAATGAACATAGATGGGGTGTGAAAAGGTGCTGGTGGATATTGGTGGATATTGGAGAAAATGTAGAACACAAGTAGATACATATTTGAGTTTGGACACTTTAGTTCTCCAGTATTATGGATTATTGATCGTTTTCATAACAGAGCTATACCTTTACACTCATGATATCGCTGTAGTTCATCTACTTTACATCTTTTTATGCTTATAATATATTTTCCCTGTGTACTCAAAATTGAACAAAGGAGCAATGTTATCTAACAATTATTTTACAGAGTTTGTCATCACCTTCTTGATCTCCAAAGTTTCTACGTATAAAACTCAAAACCCTCTTTGCCTACTTCATGGTTTTTATTCACCAATAATCCTGCCTTTAAAGATTTGTGTACTTTAGCCTTTAAATCTCTCTGTTCATTTACTTCATTCTTTTGCTATTAAGGGTATATATCCATTTTATTTATCCACAGATGAACTCTTTTTTTGAATCTGGGAATATCTGCAGATGAAAAGTAATTACCGGTAAAGCATCCTTAATTATAAGCCGACAACATTTCCAATAGAAAGCAATTTCTTTTTTAATAACTCAGCATTAATTATTTCAGATTTTCTTTCCACATTGTCATCCAAATTACTCACAAGAAAACCAATTCTTCTGGCCTCTAACCTTGATTCAGGATTGTTAATTTTGCACATAATTCTCTCTTTGTGCATAAGATCCATGTCAAACAACCTGTTTATTCCAGTCTGTGAATGTTCCCACTAATGTACGCTAAAAGAAAATAGGAACTTAATTATTCATGTGGGCACTGAGCACTATGGCATAATAGTGGGCCTGTGTACAATCTACGGCTGGCTGGTATCCAAGCCAAAATGTTTAGGTTTTGAGCACTGAGAGCTGTTGAGTAAGGAAGTTTGAAGTGTTAATTTTTATCTAAAATCTGTTTTTTTTTACTTAGCAATTTTTTTAAAAGAAAACTCCATAAGTTAAGTTGCTTCATTCAGCCTTAAAATAAGCTCTGTAAGAGCATCTTCAATAAGTTAAGGAGGTGGATGGTTAAAACTGGTTTTCAGATTCAGGATATTTCAGAGAGGGTGCGGATTATTCTCAAAGGTGAGAGGGACAAGAACAAGGTTTTTGTATGTGTTGGAACTAACAAGTTAGGAAGAGATTCTGAGGACAGAATATAGGAAGGTAGGTCGGAATTTAAAATGGAGGTCCTCAAAGGTAGTAATACTGGATTTCTCCCAGTGTCACAAGCTGGGAGGATGGAGCAGATGAATGTGTGTCTGAGGAGCTGGTGCAGGTGTGAAGCATTCACATTTTGGATCATTGGAATCTCTTCTGGAGTAGAAGTGACCTGTATAAGAATGGCAGTTTGCACCTGAATTGGAAGGAGACTAATATACTGTCAGGGAGAGTTGCTAGAGCTGCTCAAGAGGACTTAAACTAGTGGTTGGCAGGGTCAGGGGGTTCAGGAGATAGTGAGGAAAGAGATCAGTCTGAGACTGATACAGTTGGGAAAAGGAATAAGTCAAACAGTCAGGACAGGCAGGAACAAAGCAGAAACTGAGGTTGAACTGATAAATTAAACTGCATTTATTTCAATGCAAGAGGCCTAACAGGTAAATCAGGTAAACCGAGGGCATAGTTGGGAACATAGGACTGGCATATCATAGCAATTGCAGAGATGTGGTTCAGGTAGGGACTGGACTGGCAGCTTGATGTTCCAGATTATAGATGCTATAGGAGGAATAGAAAGGGGAGCAAGAAAGGAGACGGAGTGGCGTTTTTGATTAAGGATAACATTACGGCTGTACTGAGGGAGTATATTCCTAGGAATACATCCAGAGAAGTTATTTGGGTAGAACTGAGAAATAAGAAAGGGATGATCAAATGTTGGGATTGAACTATAGATCCCCCAAACATCAGCAGGAAATTGAGAAACAAATTTGTAAGAAGATATCATTATCTGTAAGAATAATAGGGTGGTTATGGGAGGGGATTTTAACTTTCTAAACATAGATTGGGACTGCCATAGTGTTAAGGGTTTAGATGGAGAGGAATTTCTTAGGTTGTACAAGAAAAATTTCTGATTCAGTATGTGGATATGTTTACTAGAGAAGGTGCAAAACTTGGCCTAATCTTGGGAAATAAGGCAGGGCAGGTACCAGTGGGGGAGCACTTTGGGGCCAGTGACCATAATTCTTTTAGTTTTAAAATAATGAGGGAAAAGGATAGACCAAATCTAAAAGTTAAACTTGTAAGTTAGAGAAAGGCCAATTTTGACGGAATTACACAATAACTTTTCAAAAGTTGATTGGGGCAGAGGTTCACAGGTAAACGAAGAAATAGAAAATGGGAAGCATTCAAAAATAAGGTAATAAGAGTCCAGAGGTAGTATGTTCCTGTTAGGATGAAAGGTAAGGCTGGTAGGTGTAGGGAATGCTGGATGACTAGAGAAATTGAGGTTTTGGTCAAGAATAAGAAGGAAGCCTATATCAGGTATAGACAGCAGAGATCTAGTAAATCCTTAGATGAATATAAAGGCAGTAGGAGTACACTTAAGAGAGAAATCGCTAGGACAAAAAGCGGACATGAAATAGCTTTGGCATATAGGGTAAGGAGAATCCAAAGGGATTCTGCAAAGATATTAAGTACAAAAGGTATTTAGGGAGAGAATAGGGCCTCTTAAAGATCAGCAAGACCATCTATGTGTGGAACTGTAGGAGATGGGGGAGATACTAAATGAGTATTTTGCAACAGTGTTTACTGTGGAGAATGATATGGAAGATATAGAATGTGGTAAAATAAATAGTGACAGTTTGAAAAATGTCCATATTACAGGGGAGAAGATGCTGGATGTCTTAAAATGCATAAAGTTGGATAAAGTTTTGATCAAGTGTACCCTAGAACTTTGTGGGAAACTAGGGAAAAGATTGCTGGCCCCTTGATATTTGTATTATCAACAGCCATAGGTGACGTTCCTGGAAGGTTGGAGGTTGGCTAATGTTGTGTAATTACTTAGGAACGGTATTAAGGAAAAACCAGGGAATTATAGACCGGTGAGTCTGACATTGGTGGTGTGCAAATTGTTGGAGGGAATTAGGATAGTCAACATGGCTTTGTGCATGGGAAATCATGTCTCACTAACTTGAATGAGTTTTTTGAAGAAGTAACGAAGAGGATTGATGAGGGCAGAAAGGTGGATGTGATTTAAATGGACTTCAGTAAGGCATCCGACAATGTTCCTCATGATAGACTGGTTAGCAAGGTTAGATCACATGGAATACAGAGAGAACTAGCCATTTGGATACAGAACTGGTTTTAAGGTAGAAAACAGGGGGTGATGGTGGAGGCTTGCTTTCCATACTGGAGGCCTGTGACCAGCAATATGCCACAAGAATCAGTGCTGGGTCCACTACGTTTTGTCATTTATGAACATAGGAACATAGGAAAGCATACCAAGGAGGTATGGTTAGTAAGTTTGCAGATGACACTAAAATTGGAGGTGTAGTCGACAGCGAAGAAGATGACCTCAGAGTACAACACCACCTTGAGCAGAAGGACCAATGGGCTGAGAATGGCAGGTGGAGATTAATTTAGATAAATATGAGGTGCTGCATTTTGGAAAAGCAAATCAGAGCAGGACTTATACACTTAATGGTAAGGTTTTGTGGAGTGTTCCTGAACAAAGAGACCTTGGAGTGCAGGTTCATAGTTCCTTGAAAGTCGAGTAACAGGTAGATAGGATAGCGAAGATTTTTGATATGCTTTCCTTTATTGATCAGTGCGTTGAGTATAGGAGTTGGAAGGTTGTGTTGCAACTGTGTGGGACATTCCTTTAGCCACTTTTGGAATATTGCATGCAATTCTGGTCTCCCTGCTGTGGGAAGGATATTGTGAAACTTGAAAGGGTTCACAAGAGATATATGGGGACATTGCCAGAATTGGAGGATTTGAGCTATAGGGAGAAGCTGAATACGCTAGGGCTAATTCTCCCTGGAGTGTCAAAGCTGAGGAGTGACCTTATAGAAGTTTATAAAATCATGTGGGGCATGGATAGGATAAATGGACAAAGTCTTTTCCCTGGGTGGGGGAGTCCAAAACAAGAGGGCATAGGTTTAGACTGAGAGGGAAAAATATAAAAGGGGCCTAAGGCGCAACATTTTCATGCAGTTGGTGGTGTGTGTATGGAATGAGCTGCCAGAGGAAGTGGTGGAGACTGGTACGATTACAACATTTAAAAGGGATCTGGATGGGTATATGAATAGAAAGGGTTTAGAGGGATATGGGCCAAGTGTTGGCAAATGGGACTTGATTTATGTCAGATATCTGGTCAGCATGGTTGAGTTGGAAGAAGCATCTGTTTCCGTGCTGTAAATCTCTATGATTCAATTACAATGTTTTTGACAGACCATCATTGTGTACTACTTAAGGAGGAGCTTAGTGAGTAAGGGTGTTCGATGTGGAAGTGAAGGACATGCTCCTTTCTGATAGAAGCATACAGCATAGAAGAGGGCCTGCAACCCATCAAGTCCGTACTGTCGAAAATATACCACAACCTACACTAATCCCACTTTCCCACACTAGGCTCACAACACTTCAAGTACTTTTGTAAAGGTTGTGAGGTTACTTGCTTCAAATATTCCTAGTGATTGGCTCTGAATTTGATAAAGGGCAAGAATCTGAATGGCGAGTAACTAGCAATTTATTCTAATTGTAATCAATAATTTTTAAATTCAGTTCAGCTGGCATGTCAGCTTAGCCCAGTGAAATGTACACCCCGCTGTATAGAGGAAGTTATGGATATATGTATAGGCAACATGCATGCAAACTCTCACCAGCTGTACAACATTGAGCTTTGCGTGTCAGAACTTGAGCAAGTGCTGGAGTCACTGCTTATGTATCCACGGGTCTCAGAGCTATGTGAATAGTACCTCTAGGGAGGTGGCCAAACTTCAGGTTAGAAGTATACAGGCAGAGTGAATGGGTGACCTATCTAAGGGAAACAGATAGGCAGTGCAGGAGTTCCCTGAGTTTTGCTTGTTGGTAACCAGTTTTCCATTTTGAATACTGGTCATGGTAATGGCTCCTCAGGGGAGTGCAACCAGAGCTAACTCTATGGCACTACGAGAAGCTCAACTGAATGAGAAGGGAGGAAGAAACATGGAAGAATGAGAATGATAGTAGATTCCACAGCCACCTGTTTCTACGGCAGTAAGCATGACTCCAGGAGAGCGTGTTGCTTCCCAGATTCCAGGGTCAAGGAAGTCAGTAATCCCAGAGGGCTGTAGAAGCACAGTCATTATATATGTTTAAATTAGAGATCAACAGCTTTCTAATTCCATTGACATAAAGGGATTTAGAGATAATGTGAGAAAAAGGCCTGATTGCAGTCATGATTGCATCGAATAGGCTTGGCCAGCTGAATGGAGCAGGAAAATCGATGCTTTAGGCAAAGTACTGAGGAGAGTTACACTTTTGGGAGTGTTGCATTTTGGTTAAAAATTTAGAGCATGTCTTTGTCTGCACTATTTCAAACAAGAATACTATACTTATTTTTGGTGTGCTGGCCTCAATCACCATCATACAAATGAATTAACTGGCTGTTATCACACTGTTTGTGAGAACTTTCTATGTGCAAATTATTTGCTATGTTTCCTTTATAAGAGAAAATTGTAATCAACTTGTTCAGACCTATTACGACACATGTCCAGTGTATAAAACCGTGACCACACTTCGAAAGTATGTAATTGGCTGTAAAAGGTTTTGGGACATCCAGTGTTATGAAAAGAGCTATAAAAATAAATGTGTCTCTTCCAAACTAAGTGCATGAGCTTATTTCTATCCTTACCAAATGGAAATCATGTCAGTGGTCATATGATTGCAATCCTTGTAAAAGGAAAAGATTTTAAAAATGTCTTTCAGCATTACAACAAAAGGGATAAATTATTAGACCAAGTAGTTTTATATAAATTATAAACTTTACCAATTTTCCCAAATTACAGCAATTGTCAAAAGTCTTCTCAGAAAATCTAGCACATATTTCTACAAGATCATGAATTAGATATTAAATACATGCTGCCCAGATTTATCGTGACTATCTTTAAAAGACATGGACAGAATATGCTAATTTCTTTGATTCTAACTTGTCCTCTCTAAAATTGGATTCAGTGTCTTGACTGAGCTCCATGGTTTACATTCTTGGCATTTAATCAGCATAAAAGCTACATATTTTTTCACACTCAGGAAGCAATCAGTATTCTGTCTTAAGTCCGTGCAGTATTGCCAAAATTGATGAGGCCATTCCTGCAGACCAAAATCTAATGTTTTGTGATTTTAGGTGACTACGGAAAGTTTAGCAATCACTGTGCATGCAATAACTGAGCTACATTGATAAATGCTAATATGAGTATTGCTAAAATGTTCAGTTGTCACCTTTTTGTTAGATTCTCCACAACAATGCCTATAACAATCAGCATCCACTTTGCAATTATTTATCATACTCCTCTTACATAGTATACAGCAATTATTCGTCTTTGTATTGACATTCTTGGGAATGTCTTGTTGAATCCACAATGAAAAGTCACAATAAGAAGCTCTGCAATACACTAATGCTGTTCTACCAAATCATAATTTTTCTTTTGAATTTACGGCACTTGTTTGGCATGTTGGATCTCTATGGCAACTGAAGTAATGGAGATGAATAATGGAGATTAGAATATTTTCAATGTGTAACATTCAATATCTCATCAATTACTCTGAGGTCAAATGTTATACAATCTAATTGAAGCAGTTTACGTACTAACTTAATGGTGTATGAGCCTCTATTATTTGTCTCAGTTGGGACAAATTTAGTACTAAATGTACAGTGTTGTTAATATGGCGTGTTGGGAATTCGGCATTGGGTTGAGGTGGCAGTTCAGCCCAAAGAGAGTAAGGTTCTGTTGAGCAATACAATCCTCTCTTGAAATCTTAAGCCCTGAGAAGTTCCATATATGAGATCAAGTCTACAGTCAGGTAAGTGACGTTTTTTCTAGATATCACTGGTATGCTTCAGACTCAAGTCTCAATCCATGTGATCTTTCTTCATTATGAGATACCTCTTTCAGCCTATGCTCAATTAAAATCCTTAGAGTAAAGTTATAGTTAACTGATTAACCCTCTATGCCGAAGTGGATACTGCAGATGCTGGAGACTAGAGTCAAGATTAGAGTGGTGCTGGAAAAGCAAAGCAGGTCAGACAGCATCCGAGGAGCAGGAAAATCGACGTTTAGGGCAAAAGCCCTTCCTGATGACCTGCTGTGCTTTTCCAGCACCACTCTAATCTTGGTTAACTATCTACTCCACTTCTCCCATCCCCTTCCTTCACCCCTCATCACACCACAGCAAACCATAATCCCCATTGACTCTTTGCTCTATTTACACATCTTTCTACTCTCTTTCCTCCTAAGGTCTCTGCACTTTATAGGGAATGTCTGAGGAGTAGTTTCACCAATTACTCTGAATGCATGCAACATGTCTTTGTAGGTAGTGGAAGGCCTGTGCATTCCAGCTCCTTCTTACAGCAGGCCCCTGAGCCACATTCACACTCCTTTTTTCCAGAGTGGACAGGGTGTGAGCCCTGTGTCTCTGTGGGTGCAGACTTGATTTGCTCTACAATGTTCCTCTCTCTATCCTACATGTTCATGGTCCTGCAACATGATATTTGATGTGAATGTTTGGCAGAGTGAAAGAAGAGGAGTTCATGGTTTATAGTCCATGCAATGGGGAAAAGTCTACTCCAACTGTAGATTGATTATTGAGTAAGGTAAATGATAATCTTCATTCTTCCACAAGAGATTTCTAAGGTAGATACTCTTAGCCATTGACTTGTGGGTACCTTGGTGAGCTTGGAATGTGGACAAATCCAAGGACACAAATGATGAGAAACACTCGTTGGCAAGCTGTGCCCATTGTTGGAAATTACCAGATTCCGGCATTTCTCAGTAGAAAATATAACAAAAGCTTCAACCTCTGAAAAAAATGTTTTTTTTTTAATCTTCCTTCCTTGGATTGTTAATGGTTATCCTTAATAGATTCTCAGCAGTTGCCTGTTATTTCATTTGTACAGGTTTTGTAATCATGCTATTCCACATCACCCACATTTAAAATCTCTGGACTCTGGGATGCTGGTTCTTTTTGTATTTAATAGAGTTTTTAACAGCTTGAGATCAGTTTCAATCTTGACTGCTGGCTTGATTTGGTCAGAGAATTCCCTGTATATTCATATTGCTGCAGGTGCTTCTTTCTCAATATCTATGTTCTGTGTCAGTAAGAGACCTGGAAGTTCATTCGACTGACAGTCTGATCAGATATTGAATCTGATGCATTCCACACCTGTAGATGATGCAACTTTTTGTGTTATGGTTGGCAATCAGGATGATAATGTGCAAGGATTTTAGATGAAATAAAGATATCTTTGCTACAGTTAAATTATTGCTGTCGGTGTACAGTCTGACACCATATATGATCTTGCTTCAAAGACTGCTGATGGATCATTATCTCTGGCTAAGTTGGGTAAGAACCTTTCTATTTGGTTCACCATTCTTACAAACCTATTGACCTACACTCCCCTTGGTAGTGGAAATGTCCTGATGGATTTCATCTTCTGTAGGGCTGCAATGATCTGCCTGAAATGCATGGCCCAAAACCTTTATAAATGCTTTGAGAAATCATTGACAATTAACCAAGCATTCTATATCTTCCTTATATTTCTCCTTTCCCTGTTGTCATGTTGAGCTTTAGTGGATGCATGGATGAGAATGTCATCCTTGTGACATATGACATCTTTCATGCCTTCCACTATTCTTTGGAAGATCCTGAATACAAGCATGAGGCAAATGGCAGGCAGTAAAAGCAATAATGTCCAGAGGTATTATGAACATGGTTGAATGTTTAAAGTCCTTGTTTAGGGAAACTTTCCAGAAGTCACTGTTCACATCTAGTTTGATATATCTTGTTCTATTTGTGACTTTAGCGATACTGTCATCTGCAAACGTCATTGGATATACTGATTATTGTATTGCCTTGTTCAATTATGTCAAGTCAATGCAAATTCTGATTAAATTGTTCTGTTTGGCTGCAAAGCTAACTACTATGTTGCCAGCTGGGTTTCTTTCGAAATATCCCACAATTGGGCATGGCTTCCACCTCAAATTGTTCACACCATCAGGAAGAGCTTTCAGAATGGAAACTGGCATAATTTCTTGCAAGCCTCCCTGTCGCAAACCATGGTGTGGTCTCAGGTCTGAACACTCTACAGTACTTCTGCCTCTGTTCAACCTGTCTGAGGTTCTGTTCTGTCCAAAAAGTTTTTAAGCAGATGAAGGCATAAATAATTGCTCATGGTGAGTTGGAGTTGATGAGTTAATAACAACTAAGTGGAATAAATATATGTTATCCAGATCTTGCTGTTCACGGACACAATCTGCTTCAGTATCTGATGAGTTGTAATGGTGTTGAATGAGAAGTGGTGATCAATTATATCTTCATTATGCAAGATTTATCCAATCAGAAGATTGTGGAGAGCACCACAGTGTGCAAGACTTTCACTGAGTCAGACTGAAGAGTTCCACTGGATCAGTTGGTAGTTGACACATCCAAATCAAATCTTCAGCATCTCAATGGCCTGCTTATTGACCAATTGGGTGGCCCCATGGCAAGCACTGTCACGGTGTATGGGCTCCTTGGTGTCAGACTGTTATGGTACAATGGTAGTGTCCCTGCCTTTGGGTTAAGAGGGCTTGGGTTCCAGTCTTACATGCTTGAAATATTTGTCATAAAATATCTGGACAGATTAATTAAAAAAGATCTGCATGGGTTCATTATAAGCATGAGTGCTCATATCTTCAATAGCTTTTGACCCTGAAAAATCTATCTCTGAAGGCTGTGCAAGATGGAAAAACTGTACCATCTGGGTCTGTTAATATTGATAGTTCTGGTGGCTGCTTCCAGAACATACTGTTTTCATGGTAGCAGATCAGCTGGAAATGAATTAGCTGGAAGCTCTTTCTCCTGATGAAAACTGCTGGCTGGTCTGCAACAGCCTTAATGGCTACACACTTGCAATCAATGACACTTTGCAGCTGTGGGACTGGAACACAGGCCCCAAACCTGCAGCCCTCTCAGTCTAAATTTCTAGATCTATTCAGCACATAGCAGCATGGTGCTCATAATCAATGGCCCACTTGCCCATGACATTACTCACACCATTGATGCACAGCCTGGGAGATTCCACTCTTCTGCACATTGGATCACCAGAAAGAGCCAGATGCATCAATGTTAAGTGCATGGTGATTATCTGGATTTGGGTGATCACTGAAACCCAAGGAATTTAGCTCATTAGCAGCAGGGTGTGTAGTTTGGTGGCCTCCCTAACTCTGGACCAAGAGTCCCAGTTGCAGATCCCACTTGGTCAGAGTTTGGTTATATTGCCAAACAGGTTGATTAAAAAATACAATTACTATGCCTGTGAGGCTCTAATGGTATATCCCCAAGAATCAAAAGTTCAAGTGCCACTTGCTCCAGCGGTGTGTAGTAATGTTCCTGAACAGATTTATTAGAAAACACTCTACTGTGGTGAGGTCCTTCTTCATCTGACCAACTGTTGACACTTTGCTTTGCCTCTTTACTAGTGTGTCCAGTGAGACATTGGCCCTCCTGCGCTTCTCCTGTTGGTCCTGTGGAGTTGTAGGTGTGTAATGGTCTCTCCCTCCGTATCTCTCCTGCTTCCAGACAGGCGCCGAAAAGACTGAGTGCATCAATCTCACGCCAATCCTCTCATGGGTCATCCTTGTAATTAACGTTCCACAGAAAATTCCCTTTGCTACTTCCATTTTAATCCTTGAAATTTCTTCATTCAAGGTGTTGCAATTAAAGCAGTTATTGTCACACAGGATATCAGTATTCTTCACAAAGATGGCTTCAAATGGAACACATTTTTCATGCTTTTACTGTGATCAATAATACAGCATGCATTTTATGATTCGGTAAATGATTAGTCATTATATTAACGTGTATTTTATTTAGATTGTGTTGTTTTAACATTAATCCTATGAATTTCTTAAAGGTAGATCTGCTGTAACATGCAATAAAGATTGTTCATTTTAATATATATTATTTACTAAAACTTGTTAAAATGGCACTCAGGGACAATCGTCAAGTCTATAGATAGCAACCTCAGCTGATATTCACCGGATTTCCATTGCCTTGATCAGTGAATGTCATCAAAACGGTGAATAAAGAACTATTTTTCAGAAATGATTAATCACATGACTTCTCACTTTCTGAGCAGCCTTAAGATAGATGGCATTCTTTAAATCAGATTTGGGGAGATGTGATAGCTGCATCTAAATAACTGCCTAATCCATTCCAAATCAAGTCAGTTCACATGTGACCATTCATGTGCATCCACTACTTCAGGAAATGTATTGGATTGCTATATGGAAAGCAATAAGCAGTGTCAATGCTCATTCCCCAAACTTCATTTTGTTTCCCTAATCTAACACATTAATCTTTATCCATTTCTCCAGACCTTATAAGTCCCACTATCTGGCCAATGAATTTATTTAAAAGGCTACTTTTGGAAAACGGGGTGTTTTCATTGCAAGAATTTAACTTTACAGTGTATTGTATTTTTTCAATGCTGATAAATCCCTAATGGGAGAATGAAAGGAGCTGATAGCTACAATAATGTTGACTTTGACAGGTGCTATACAGTAGCAGCTGAAGCAGTACTGTATGCAGACTTGTGTGACAGCTTGCCTGAAACACCCTGCTGCACTACCAAAGTACAGCTGTGTCATCCTGTTGGGAGAGTAAAGATATTTGAACCGCTTTTTCTCGTTATTTTCTTTTCTGATCAGAAAGGAATGGTAGGAAGCATTTCCATTTCAGAAAAAAAAAACAGTATTATAAAAACCCTGAATGTACTGAAATTCCCTTGTACTCCTTCAGCCAAACACTGCTAAACCTACAAACCATAGGGGCAGCATAGTGGCTCAGTGGTTAGCACTGCTGCCTCACAGCGCCAGGGACCTGCATTTAATTCCATTCTCGGGCGACAGTCTGTGCTGAGTTTGCACATTCTCCCCATGCCTGCAAGCATTTTCTCAGGGTGCCCTGGTTTAGATTAGATTACTTACAGTGTGGAAACAGGCCACACTGACCCGCCGAAGCGCAACCCACCCAGACCCATTCCTCTACATTTGCCCCTTCACCTAACACTACAGGCAATTTAGCATGGCCAATTCACCTAACCTGCACATTTTTGGACGGTGGGAGGAAACTGGAGCACCCAGAGGAAACCCACACAGACATGGGGAGAATGTGTAAACTCCACACAGTCAGTCGCCTGAGGCGGGAATTGAACCCGGGTCTTTGATGCTGTGAGGCAGCAGTGTTAACCACTGTACCACTGTGCCATAATCCAAAGATGTGCAGATTAGGTGAATTAGTCATGCTAAATTACCCATAGCATTCAGGGATGTGTAGGTTTGGTGCATTAGTCAAGGGTAAATGTTAGGGCAATGGGTCTGGGTGGGTTACTCTTCGAAGGGTCAGTGTGGGCTTGATGGGCCGAAGGGCCTGTTTCATACTGTAAGGATTCTATGACACTCTGTGAGATGTTGTTAAGTTCATTAAAATAGTTATTTACCCATTTCGTGGTACCCATTTTGGGTTTTAAAATCCATTCCAAGAAATTAAAACAGGAGACTCTTACATATGTTACTGGAACTAACCATTTCCACCCTATAAACAGTCCATACATTACCGATGAGTTTAGAAAGCAGATCCCCACTGAACCAGTACAAAACCAGAGGTAGGCAGAATATAAAAAAAGTAAAGATTCACATGTATTCCAAGATGTATGAAAGATAGGATCTATTGTTATAATGTTATTCCAGGACACTTCAATAGTTCACATTTGGTACAAGATGACTGCAATATGGAGTAAGTTGGATCAAAGGAAAAGAGATATGGTCGACCCAGAGTACCCCAGTCAGTAGCATTCGGGATGGATAATAAATTATGGTCTAGCCAGTGAAACCCACATCTCTTCAATAACTTTTTTTAAATGAATCATCGTTAATAAAAGAAGGCTTAATGTGTTCATAAATTTTATATAAAAGGGGATTAAAAATGGCATTACACTAATAACACCATGTTGAAAGCAATACATTACAAAATTTGAAATTAGACAAAAATCTAATTTTCTTTTCATTTACAAGGTGAGAATTTGTCAATGTCTGTCACATGGCTTAATGCAATTCTATTCTGGCAGGACTGTTATTAGCCAATATCTATTATAAAAGATCATTAAAAAAAAGCCATTTATTTCCTTGTCGAGTATTTTTATATTCAGATAGTAAAAGCCAATGTTAATAATGGAAATCTAGGCTGGTCTCACTGAGGTGCATTATTTTCAGAAAACATTCACTTTCGAAGAAAATATGCTTTAAATTTCACAAATTTACTCCAATATTATATGCAACAATATCACCCAAAGTCACAATAATTCCCTAATTACTATTTTCTCTCTCAAATGTCACCTTGTTTAACTAATGCTTGGAATTAATGATACACATTAAATTGTCTCTACCACAGTCAATTTGACCAATATGAACTGAGCTACTTTTACCTCATTACCGATCTAGTTGAAAGAAGAGAGTTGGGTAACATTTGTTCTGGGGATTTATTTGTGCATAGTGCTGAACTGAGATCATGTCAGACAATGAAATGTAACAATTCTAAAATAGGAACCTAATTCACCTCAAGTCACCTGTTTCAGTTTTTTATTGACACTGTGACAAAGGTTGGATGACCCAAACAGCTCACAGGATATCAGCTGGTCGTTTAAACAATGAAGTGGGGTTTCCTGCCATAATTGTAGCAGTCATTCTATTTTTAATCAGAGGCCAGTGGGTTTCCTGTGTCTCAGGAAACTTGAAAGCTTAAAGAAGGTGGAAGGAAGTGAAACCATACAGCCGACGTATTCCCTTTTCTTTGTTATTTCATGCAGTGACCTCCAAGATTCCCAAAGGACTGCATGAAAACGTATGCTAGTTAATCAGTGCTCAGAGCAGCTCACATAAGGTATTAACTTCCAACCTTCTTGCTGCTTCTTGCCTGTTATGATCAGCACTTGTTTCCCTCTCTGAGTGCATCACCAGGTGTTCCTCTCTGATTCTGCCTGAGTGATTTCCCCTGAAATGGATATCTCTGTGTGTGTGCTTGCAGGGCTGTAATGCCTGACAGATTATAATGCGCAGGTCTGCCTTCTACTTTCCCTCAGTGCCAGCACCAACATCTTGGGAAATCTCTACATAGAGAAAGGGAACATCTGTTAGCTTGGCAGGCAGCCACAGATGGTGCACGTTGTAACAAAGCCTTGCTGCAGTGGATTACCAGTTAAGTCATTGGTTGAGTGCAAAGGGCCAGCTAGCACAAAGTTACCACATTCTCTCTTTGACCAATCCTTCCCACGTGAATTATATGAAAGGACTACTTCTTATGCCAGGTGAGGCTTCAGTACTCCACGTACAACGCAGTATGTTTCCTAAAGGCCACACTTTTAGCGCTGATGGATGCTTTCAGCACTAGGATGTAACCCAAGGTTACATTCCACACGATGAGAAAGGAGGAGTAAAGATCATGCAATCAGTTTTAGAGTTTGAGAGTGGGTGACAAAAGACATAAATACTCAATGAGCTGAAGGAATGCTTAGCTTTTGTGTTGAATGTTGTACATTGAGTTGGAGTAAAAGCCTCCTAAGAGGCAATGTTTTAAGGAAAAGGTATCTATTTTCAACTCTGCAACTGTTATTTGTGAAGTAAAGTGGCAGGTTTTGCTATCAAACTAACAGTGATACTTATGGCATTCACTGATATTTTATTATTAGTAGCACATAAATACCCATTGATGAGCAGATGCACGATTGTTTCTAGTTGCAATGTTATCAGTTCACACTTTCAGTAACTGAGTGAACAAATTGTTTTCGGCTGAAAGGCACAGTAATAAGTCCAATTCCAATGAATTCTGTCATATGTCTCACTGCAGCAAGTCTGTGCCATCAGATAGTAAATTGCAGAACTTGGGAGAGGAAACCTAGGTTATTATTACTGAAAAGACAAATATCTATAATACTACCTGAAAATAAGAAGATACAGGAAATATATAGTGGTGAGTTTAAAATAGAAAACCAAAGCTAAACTGTTAAAGTGACAATATTTTGACAAAACAGCAGGCGGGAAACCTGTTCACTCACATTGTCATGGTTATCATAGCAAGAAAGGCTTTCAGTACAGATGACAGTTTTCCATATCCTTCATTTCTTCTACAGCGCAGTAGTCATATTCCCGTGCGACCCTGCACCATATGAGAATTGCGCAATACAAATGAGACTTAAAGTGTTGGCGATGCGATCACGCCATAGCCAACACATGTTTTAAAAGTTCACACTTTAGAAACAGCGTCCATATTCGTCAATTGTGGTGACGAAATGCACCTTATAGCAGAACAACCTGTAGAAATGGATTTGATTTGTGCTGAAGAGATATTAGGATGTCTTGAGCACAAAAATAACATAAAAACCCAAGCCATCATTCTTGTTACTTTCAGGAATAGAATGTTATGACAAGTCTTTTTCAGTCCCTGCACATGCTGAGATATGCAGTTGGAATGTCCACTGACAGGTACATTTCCAGAATTTTTATCAAGTGCCTTAGAACAGAACAGAAGACTTGGAATATCAATAGAGGGTGATCTGACAATCATCAGACAGAGGCTGCTGCATATATTGAACAAATGATGAATGAAAATAAGGGGCTATTATATTCATATGCATACATTTAAAAAAAACACAGAAGCTTGGCTATAGATGGACGGTGTTTTTAAAACTAGTAAACTTTCTTTTTGGACCAGGGAAGCAGTAGTATTAGCGTGAACCTTCCCAAACTCAAACTACTTCCTCCTCAAATGCAGACTTTCCAGTCCCTCCGTCACTTTGTGACATACCATATTAGCATTCATTTTCATAAGTTTCCAGTACTTTCTAATCCTCTATAGATTTTAACTCCTGTCTGACATTATGTGCAATTCTGGTCTCCCTCCTATCAGAAGGATGTTGTGAAACATGGAAGAGTTCAGAATAAGATTTACAAGGATGTTGCCAGGGTTGGACGGTTTGAGCAATAGGGAGAGACTGAATAGGCTGGGGCTTTTTTCCCATGGATAAAAGGCTGAGGGGTGACCTTTGTAGAGGTTTATAAAATCATGAGGGGCATGGATAGGATAAAGAGACAAAGTCTTTTCCCTGGTCTGGGGGAGTCCAGAACTAGAGGGCCTAGGTTTAAGGTGAGAGGAGAAAGATTTAAAAGGGACCTAAGGGGCAACTTATTCACAGAGAGGTTGGTGTGTGTATGGAATGAGCTGCCAGAGGAAGTGATAGAGGCTGGTACAATTGCCACATTTAAAAGGTACCTGGATGGGTATATGAATAGGAAGGGTTCAGAGGGATATGGGCCAGGTGCTAATAAATGGGACTCGATTAGGTTAGGATACCTTAGACCGAAGGGTCTGTTTCCATAGAACAATACAGTGCAGAACAGGCCCTTCGGCCCTCGATGAAACAGGCCCACAGGCCGTCCATGCTGCACATCTCTATGACGTGCCATCTCTTAATGTTACAATTAATTGCCAGAGGTCAGATGAAGGTGCTTGATGGTGCGGTGAATTACTTTTTAATTTCTAACATGCATGATCTTCTTTCTTTCCAGTTTGCATGTCACCAGTGGCTGATAATAACTAATGGCGCACTTACCTCTGAATCACCAGGCCCTGAATTAAAGTTCTAGTCCAGGCTTGAGCACAAATATGAAAGCTAGCATTTTTGCACAGGACTGAAAAAGCTTTGCACTGTTGGGGGTTCTGCTTTTCAAATGACAAAATAAATATAGGCTTTGCCTATCTGCTCCTTTGTATGTAAAAGATGTGGCGTGACCTTATAGAGGTTTACAAAATTATGAGGGGCATGGATAGGATAAATAGACAAAGTCTTTTCTCGGGGGTCGGGGAGTCGGGAACTAGAGGGCATAGGTTTAGGGTGAGAGGGGAAAGATATAAAAGAGACCTAAAGGGTAACTTTTTCACGCAGATGGTGGTACATGTATGGAATGAGCTGTCAGAGGATGTGGTGGAGGCTGGTACAATTGCAATATTTAAGAGGCATTTGGATGGGTATATGAATAAGAAGGGTTTGGAGGGATATGGGCTGGGTGCTGGCAGGTGGAATTAGATTGGGTTGGGATATCTGGTCAGCATGGACGGGTTGGACTGAAGGGTCTGTTTTCATGCTGTACATCCCTATGGCTCTATAAGACTGGAAGAGTTTTTCCTGGTATCATGGCCAATATTTATCCTGTAAACAACATCACATTGTTTGGCTCATGGTGTTGTTTCAACTGGCTTCAGACACAACTCAGTCTTTGAGTGTAAGAATGATGTGAAAGAGTCAAAATATGAAGTGAGGAGGTAACATTGCACAAACTTGCATCAACATCTAATTCCCACCCCATGGGAATAACAGAGTTTATTTTAATATCTTCTAGTGTGGTCACAAGAATGATCTTGCCTTTTGGTGCGCGTATTTATAAAACACTATTTATGATGCTTCTGAGAATGCATCTTATAATACAATTGGAATATAAACTTTGAATAGTTTGGATTGGATCACTGAATTTCTCTCTCTTGCTCCCAATAAACAGTCATTTATATATAAGTACAATGATTGGGCTCTGGTGCCTTTGACTGAAAATGCATAGGAACAATATAAGTGCAAATTAGTGAACATGTATCGACTCGTTGCAGATGCAGACTTTGGCAAGACTCCATGAGACTCTTCTTCTCTCAGGTTCCACCTCCATGTGATGTGATTTCTAGCTAATTGCATAATAACTATTAACCCCTTATGCTAAACCTCTCCTCAAGTCTCTCAATTTTTCCAGAAACTGTTTACTTTTTTACTCCCTTCCTATCAATCTCCAACCAACTCCCCATAAGAGAGGCAAATCAGAGCAGGATTTCATGGTAAGGTCCTGGGGGGTTTTGCTGAACAAAGAGACCTTGGAGTGCAAGTTCATAGTTCCTTGAAAGTGGAGTTGCAGGTAGATAGGATAGTGAAGAAGGTATTTGAAATGCTTTTCTTTATTGGCCCGAGCATTGAGTATCAGAGTTGGGAGGCCATGTTACAGCTGTACAGGACATTGGTTAGGCCACTTTTGGAGTATTATGTGCAATTCTGATCCTTCCTATCGGAAGGATGTTATGAAACATGGAACGGTTCAGAAAAAGATTTACAAGGATGTTGCCAGGGTTAGACAGTTTGAGTAAGAGGGAGAGACTGAATAGGCTGGGGCTTTTTTTATTCATGGATAAAAGGCTGAGGGGTGACCTTTGTAGAGGTTTATAAAATCATGAGGGGCATGGATGGGATAAAGAGAGAAAGTCTTTTCCCTGGTTTGGGGGAGTCCAGAACTAGAGAGCCTAGGTTTAAGGTGAGAGGAGAAAGATTTAAAAGGGACCTGAGGGGCAACTTATTCACAGAGAGGTTGGTGTGTGTATGGAATGAGCTGCCAGAGGAAGTGGTGGAGGCTGATACAATTGCCACATTTAAAAGGTATCTGGATGGATATATGAATAGGAAGGGTTCAGAGGGATATGGGCCAGGTGCTGGTAAATGGGACTAGATTAGGTTAGGATACCTTGGACCGAAGAGTCTGTTTCCATAGAACAATACAGTGCAGAACAGGCCTTTCGGCCCTCGATGAAACAGGCCCACAGGCCGTCCATGCTGCACATCTCTATGACGTGCCAGCTCTTAATGTTACAATTAATTGCCAGAGGTCAGATGAAGGTGCTTGATGGTGCAGTGAATTAATTTTTAATTTCTAGCATGCATGATCTTCTTTCTTTTCAGTTTGCATGTCACCAGTGACTGATAATAACTAATGGCGCACTTACCTCTGAATCACCAGGCCCTGAATTAAAGTTCCAGTCCAGGCTTGAGCACAAATATGAAAGCTAGCATTTCTGCACAGGACTGAAAAAGCTTTGCACTGTTGGGGGTTCTGCTTTTTAAATGACAAAATAAATATAGGCTTTGCCTGTCTGCTCCTTTGTATGTAAAAGATCTGTGGCACTGCTTCAAAGAAGAGTGGAAGAGTTTTTCTTGGTATGGTGGCCAATATTTATCCTGTAAACAAAATCACCTTGCTTGGCTCATTGTTATATTACTACCAAGCATGAGTTAGCTGCGCATTTTGTATTTTACAACAGTGACCCTGAAGCAAAAAGATACTTCATTAGGTATAAGTGACTTTGAAATATCCAAGGGTTTGGAAATGTACAGCACAAGTACAAGAATTTCTTTGAATAGAGTATATGTGCTGATGACTGAAAACACAAATAAGAGAAATATTGATAAATACAATAAAAAGGAAACAAACTGGGCTCGAGATTAACGTCTGAAGTTGTTAAACTTAATGTTCAACCCAGAAAGTTGTAAAGTGAAATATAAGCTGCCGTTCCTCCTCTATTATGAATTTCACTGGATCCATGTAATAGGCCAAGGACAGAAATGTTTGTTATAAGAGCAAGGTGGTAAATATAATGACAGTCCACTGGAAGCTCGGGTTTATCCTTGTAGATTGAATGGAGGTTTTTCACATACTGGTCTCTCAGTCTGTGTTTTGTTTCCCCATTGAGGAGGAGAGAACATTATGAGCTGCAAATATATTAGACAAGACTAAAAGAAGTATATGTAGATCATAGCTTCATCTAGAAGGAAAACTGTGGGCCTTGGGATGGTGAGGAAAGAAGAGATACCGCATCTCCAGTAATTCTGTGGAGAGAGCATGTGGTCTTCGCTGTGATTGAGGAGTAGGACAGGGTGTCACAGAGAATAATGCATTGAAATGCTGAAAGAGGAGGGGTGGAGAACAACACTTTCAGTTCTTGAACATTCTCTTTAACCCTGTGACTTACTCTTCTATTGTGTCGGAGAGTCATGGCCATAATCATAGAGGTCTACAGCCCTACAGCCTACTGAATCTGCACTGGTCAAAAAAAAATCTCATAATCTAATCCCATTTTCCAGCCACGTAAAGCCTGGTATCACAAGGACACATTTAACTTCCTCTTAAACGTTATGAGGTTTTCTGCCTCTACCATCCTTAAGGCAGGGACTTCCAGATTTCCACCACCCTCTGGGTGAATTTTTCTTCCTCTCGTCTATTCTAAACATCCTGCCACTTGCCTTAAAATCATGCCCTCTGTCATTGATCCCTTCACCAAGAGGAAATGTTTCTTCCTGCCTACCCTGTCAAATGCCTCTCTTATACATCTCAATTATGCCCCTCCCCCTCAGTCTCTTCTGCTCCAAGGAAAACAAACCCAGTATATCCAATCTCCCTAGAAACTAAAGATGTCCAGGCAACATCCTGGTTATTCTCCTCTGCATCCTCTCCAGTTCAATCACATCCCACCAATAATATCAATTTCAGAAATGCACACAATACTCTAGCTGTGGCATAAACAGCATTTTGTACAGTTTCAGAATAACGTCCCTGTTCTTAAATGCTATATCTCAGCTAATAAAGGCAAGTATCCAAACTGCTTTCTTAATCACATTATCTCGTGACTTCACTAACTTAATTAATCTGTGGACATGCACACTGAGGTCTCTCTGATCCTCAGTGCTTCTCAGGGTCTTACTATCCATCATGTATTTCTTTATCTTCTTTGTTTGGTTTAAGTGCATCACCTCCCATTTATCTGGATTGAATTTCATTTACCACAAATCAGCCCACCTGACCAGCCCATTTCTATCTGATACTGGAGCAGTTGTTCATTTTAATATGAGATAGATACATTTTTGATAAGTAAGAATATTAAGGAATATGGGCCAAAGACAAGATTATGGAGTTATACCACAGATCAACCATGATCAAATTAGATTAGATTACTTACAGTGTGGAAACAGGCCCTTCAGCCCAACAAGTCCACACCGCCCCGCCGAAGCGCAACCCACCCATACCCCTACATCTACCCCTTACCTACACTACGGGCAATTTAGGACGGCCAATTCACCTGACCTGCACATCTTTGGTCTGTGGGAGGAAACCGGAGCACCCGGAGGAAACCCACGCAGACACGGGGAGAATGTGCAAACTCCACATAGTCAGTCGCCTGAGGCGGGAATTGAACCTAGGTCTCTGGCGCTGTGAGGCAGCAGTGCTAACCACTGTGCCACCGTGCCGCCCACTAAAATTGAATGGTGAAATTCAGTTTGAGGGACTGAATAGCCTAGTGTTTCTATGTTCCTCTCTTTCTATAACCTTCTACAATCTAAGGCTGTCCTCCTCATTTTTACCACCTCACCATATCTTCTATCATCTGCAATATTACTGATCAACCCTCCTCCATTGAAATCTAAATCATTTAGGTATACCACAAACATCAAGGCCCCCAACACTGACCTCTGTGAGGCCCCACTATATGCAGACTTCCAATAACAAAAATATCTCTCAATCCATCACCCTCTACTTCCTGCCACTCAACCAATTCTGGATCCAATTAGCCAAATTTCCTTGGGTCACTTGGGATCTTACTTCTGCTATCAATGTCCCATGCAGAACACTATCAAAAGCCTTGTAGAAAGCCAAGTAGACTACATCAACTGCATTGCCTTCATTTACACACCTGGTCACGTCTTCCAAAAATTCTGGAAAGTTGATCAGACATGGCCTGCCCTTGACAAAATCTTACTGACTCTTCTTGATTAGTCTATGCCTCTCTGAGTGCAGAATAATTCTGTCCCTCAAAATTGCATCCAACAGTTTCCCTCCCTCTGAGATTAAACTGACTGGCCTGTAGTTTCCTGACTTATCCCTTCCTCGATTCCTGAATAACAATACCACATTGGCTGTCCTCCAGTCCACTGGCATCTTGTTTATGGCCAGAGAGGAATTGAAAATTATTGCCAGCACCCCTGATATTTCCTTCCTTGCTTCATCCAACAACCTGGGATAGATTTTTTTGATTGATTTATTATTGTCACATGTGCCAAGGTATGGTGAAAAGTTTTGTTTTGCATGCAGAACAGGCAGATCATGCCATACAAAGTGCATTATGGAAATAGAACAAAGCAAAGAAAGTGCACAAGAGCAAGTTTAACATTTAAATTTAAAATCTGAGGGGTCCATTCAGAAGTCTGATAATAGTGATGAAGAAGCAGTTCTTGAATCTGTCATACCTTTTACCCAACTGAAGTGGTTGAGAGGGGTCTTTGATTATGTTGACTGCCTTCCCAAGGCAGCAAGTATAGATGAAGTCAATGGTTTATTTTGGTCCTGGGCAGAGCAGTTGCCTTACCAAGCCATGATACAGTGTTTTATATGGTGCGTCTATAAAAAATGATAAGAGTCTTTCTGGACATGCCAAATTTCCTTAGCCTCTTTAGGAAGTAGAGGAGTTGTTGTGTTTTCTTGACCGTAGCATCAACGTGGGTGGACCAGGACAGATTGTTGGTGATCATCACTCCTCGGAACTTGACACCTTCGACATCTCCACCCCAACACTGTTAATGTACACAGGGGTGAGCTCTCCAGTTTGTTTGCTGAAATCAATTCCCTCTCTTGCATTTTGCTGATGTTGAAGGACAGATTGTTATCTTTACAACATGCCACCAAGCATGAGTATACAGGAAACTCAGTAAGGGGCTGAGTAAACAGCCTTGCAGGGCACCAGTGTTGAGGATTATGGTGGAGGAGGTGTTTTTGTCTATTCTGACTGATTGTAGTCTGTGGGTCAGGAAGTCAAGGATCCAGTTGGAGAGGGCTGAACAGAGACCCAAGACTTGGAGTTTGGAAATTGGTTTGGTTGCAATTATAGTGTTGAAGACGGAGCTGTAGTTAATAAATAGGAATCTGACATAGGTATCCTTGTTATCCAAATGTTCCATGGATGAGTGTAGGGCCAGGGAGATGGCATCTGCTGTGAACCTGCAGGTGAAATGCAAGGGATCAAGGCAGGCTAGGAGGTAGAGTTGGTGTGAGGCATTACTAACTTCTTGAAGTACTTCGTAATTACGGAGGTCAGAGCCACTGGGTGGTAGTCATTGTGGCACACTGCATGAGATTTTGTGGCACCAAGATGATGGTGGTCACCTTGGAGCAGGTGGGGACCTCAGATCTTAGTAAGGAGAGGTTAAAGGTGTCAGCAAATAATTCCACCAGCTGGTCTGTGTAGGATCTGAGTGCATGGCTGGGGTCAGTCACTTTCCATGGGCCCTTTCATCAGGCCCTGGAGATTGATTTACTTTTATGCCTTCTAGATCACTCAGAAACTCTACTCTGCCTACGCTAGTTTATTTGACTATATTACTGTCCTTCCCCTGACTAATGAACGCTGACACAAAGTATTCATTTAGAACTCCAGCTCCACACACAAATTACCACTGTGCTCCATATTTGACCCTACTATTACCCTCATTATCCTTTTCTCCTCAATGTACTTGTAAAATAATTTAGAATTTTTCTTTATATTACCTGCCATTATCCTTTCATTGAATATCTGTTTTTCTGTCTCCATAGGTGATGCTTGATCTGTTTAGCATTTCCAGTACTGTGTCTTTATTGTATGCTACAATATCTTTGGTATTCAGCTTTTTGATTTTTTTCTTCCTTTTCATTGTTTGATTGTTTCATGCACATAAAGATGAGAATGTTACTGTCAGTATTAAGATGGTTATAATGTTTGAGCATCGAACGTAGCCATTGATTAATATTTTAGAACAGTACTGTACTTGTCTGTTTTTCCACTTCCATATCAAACATCACTATAGTATTTTTAAAAGATACTTTCTTTGTAATGTTAATATGACAAATTAGAGGAAGTTCATGCTGCAAATTTGTATCAAGAGCAAGTGACTAATGTTGTTTCTATCAAAACCACTTATTCAAACGGTTTGACCTGAATTCAATCTTCCATGCACAATGTTGAAAACAATATGTTAATTCGTTTTATCATCAAATGTTTTTTGTTTTATTTTTCAAAACTAAGTTTGGTGGCACATCTAGTGGGTTTTGGTTCACTCATTTTTTTTTTCGTGCTCATTCTCTAACTTTTGTTCATTACATACATAAAAATTTAAGAAAACTCCCCAAGGAAATTAGTTCAAGTTAGTTCCAATCTTGTCGCAGAATCTCAAGTGCATCAGAAGAAAATCAAAGCATTACAGGACAAAGCTGTCATCGGCATTTTTCAAAGATGTTTACATCTTTCCATGTGTGCATCTCCACCTTATCCATTGGTGGGTTACATACTGAAATGTTGGCCTGGACTTTCTAATGGTCAGACAGTCATTACTCCAACATAGAGGGAGTTGTGCCATTAGACCCCACAGGATCTTTAATTCTGAAGGATTTGACTGGGAATTTTTATTTTTGCTGGGAATTCTTTGATGCCTGGAAGCCTTTGAATGTCTCCATCTAAATCAGAGACTCTGGGGACTTTCAATGAAATTAAGTAAAATAGTTATTCAGGAAAGTTTAAACTATTAAATACATGGTCTAATCTCGAGTAACAGTTCAACAGACCTAACAGTTACCTCATACACACCCAAGTACAACTTCCCCAGGTCACTTACAACCTGAAGCACTGACCTGACAGCCCACCAGTTCCCAACTCCCCCTTCCCTTCTCTATCCCCAATCACATCCCTCCCCAGGACCCCACCCAAATATCCCACTGGAGTGGACTGGCCATTCCCTTTGCCATCAGACAAGGCCCAATTCCACCCCTGGTATTAGACCCAATCCAGCCCAATACCCTGAGCCTGCCAATACCTTGTATCCTCTGCCAGGTCAGACTGGACCTGACTCCCATGCTGCTGGCCTTAACCTGACCTGATTCCCCACTCCCATCTCGCACACTAAGCACCCTACCCCTACGCAGCTAGCACTTTACCCCCTACCAATCTGTCATCCTGACACTCTATCTGCTTCCCAGCCGGCACCCTAGTGACCTGAAACTCTTCCCCTTATTCTTCTATAGCCTCTCCACCAGGCACATTACTTGCCTGGAACTCCACATGCCTAGCTCTTTCACATTATAATTATCAAAGTGGTTGTAAGTCCTCTTAAATTTCAAAACATGGCAGCTGACTGCTGTGGAAAGGTGTCTCTTCCTCTGATTGTTCTTATGTCATGCAGAACTATCAGAATGGAAGTGCAACTCTGCAGTTCTGAGCGAGCCCTGAGCAGAGATATTGAGCCCTCAAGTTTTCCTTGAAATTACAAGAGCTGAGTGGCCATCTGCATGAAATTGACACTGCATGGAAAATCTGACCTGTTATATCTGGTCTTTCTCTCTAAAGATGCTGGGTGACCTTTCTAACATTGTCGTTTTCTTTAAGTGTTCTAGCAATTGTGGTTTTTACATTTTATCCTACTGCATCAGGGTGATATTTTAATGAGGTCCTCCAAATGGCATCTCTCAAAAATAGCAATATCTGTCAAGGTAGTATGCAATCAATTTCACCCTGAAGAATGTATATTAACTACTCACATTTATTTGACAAAGAATCCAGTGATTCTGATACAGTACTAAAAGGTTACATCTGGCAAGTTAAAATTCCTTAGTGAATTGTTAAACTAAATATGATATCTGTAGATCATCATCCTCCTCATTCCCTTCCAACCTCATAAGATCTGACAAGATCAGAAATTGCTGAAAAAGCTCAGCAGGTTTGGAAGCATCTGCGAAGAGAAATCAGTGTTAATGTTTCAAGTCCAATGGGTCTTCCTCAGGACATTGCTCATGAGCATCCTTTCGGAAAGGGACTGTGCCACTTGCATCTTTTGTAACTGGTCTATGCTACATAATTGACTCATAGTGGCTTGGCAAACCATCATTGATACATCAAGCTTTGGTCCTTGCCCCTGTCTCTGTTTTGCCACTATTTGGGTATTGCAAGACCATCTTATTGTCTCCAACAGCCTTTGGAGAAACGTAAAAGTCAAAGGAAAATATTTACAATCAGTTTCAAAGTTCCAACTTTATGTGTTTTTGTACGTGACCACTTTCTTTTCAATTTCTTCCCATGGTCTGATGAGTAATGTCCAAGTCGAAAGCTTAATACAGGCTCTTCAAGTCAGCAAGTATTCTATTTGTTGTGCAGATACTTTGCTGAGTTCTGTGGTGCAGCAAACAATATATCCTTTTATTTACTTTATTTCCCTTAAAAATAAAATAACTGTAAATCAATGGCATCTATTTTAAAAATACAGAAGAATAGAAACGCACAGCAGGTTAGTCAATGATTGAAAAAGAAAGGTTTATGTTACAGATGGGAACCTTTCAGCATTTAAAACTGCAGTTTATTCCCAAGTTACAGTGTGTTCAATGTGTGCCATTTTCACACACAATTGGAAGGATCTATGTACAGATGGAAGTCTGTGAATTTCATCTTATAATTGGAATATAGACCATCTGGCCTGGAAGGTCACGAAACTGCAAAGACTGACTATGCACTTCCTATAGCAGACACAGTTAGAGGAAAGCTGTTAGGCTTTATTTTCAATTCTAACCTAATACAAGTATGAAGTAAAATTAAATTAGATAGTGCAAGCTTTAATGGCAATTTTCTATGCGTGGATCTCTACCCACTGGGACCATGTATCGGGAATTTGGGAGCAGGCTGTACACAATTTATCCAGCCACCATTTTAAATGGTAGGAAAATTGTGAATAATTCTGAAAGATACATTCAGCAGGCAAAAGATCCTGAACTAAGGTCAGGTCTGTACACAGGAGAGGGACTGTTAACTCGTTATATTTAACCTAACTAGATACAAAGTCTCTTCCCTGCAGTAGAGGAGTCCATAACTAGCGGGCATAGGTTTACGGTGAGAGGGAAAGATATAAAAGAGACCCAAGGGGCAACTTTTTAACACAGTGGGTAGTATGTATATGAATGAGCTGCCAGAGGAAGTGGTGGAGGCTGGTACAATTACAGAATATAAAAGGCATCTGCATGGGTATATGAATAGGAAGGGTTCAGAGGGATATGGGCCAGGTGCTGGCAAATGGGACTATATTCGGCATGGATGAGTTGGACTGAAGGGTTTGTTTCCATGCTGTATATCTCCATGACTCCCTTTGCACATGCTCAGTCGATTCCTTTTTCACAGTAAAGATAAAGTTATCCCTTTATTCTTCATATTCTACATACAGCTGGCAAAGATATTTATTGCAGTATTGATTCTTTGCATTTGCACACCCAGCAAGGAGTTTAGAACATGAGAAATGCATCGTGGGAAATCGCAGACGCGGTTCCTGATTTTCCACCCATTAAAAATGAATGGATGGAAAACCATGAGCTGTGTGCCCACAATATGCTTCCTGTATGCAGCACTCCCCTCTGAGACCAATGAGCACATTGAAAAACATATTTCAAATCTTCATTGGATGCATCCTATTTCTTGAGGGTGTTGACAATAAGCTTTTCTGTTGTTTGAACATTCACGCTGCCAAGTTATTTTACAGAAATTAATTATGAAGAAAGAGCTCAGCTTGAGCCTTTCTTGCAGGCTGGCTTAATGTACAACGGCATTTTGATGAGATAACAGTGGCAATAGAGTAACACAATATAGGGGAACAAAGCCTCTGACTAGTTAATTTTCTTTACTGTTAACAAGGCATTTCAAACTTCAAGTCATCATGAAGAAATGACAGTGCGGTTCTATTCATTTCCATTTTTTATTCACATTTATCAGATCAGACACTTCCACAGCAAAGCATAAACCAACTACTCTAATCTCCTAAAAATACCTTGGCAATGGGGGTTTATTTGATTTTTCTTACCAATGTTGGTTCTACTTGTCCACTCGGACATGTCCAGATGAGCATGGTTGAAATCAAGAAATCTGTAATGGAATAAAATGTCAGACTGGCTTGAAACCACTTATAGCACAGCCATTTGATATGTCACTAATAGAACAGAATTGTAGCTTTCAGCCAACGACAGATTTTAACAATATCATAGACAAGGTTTGCAATAGAAACTTTAAAAATTAGAATCACCCTGAATTCAATTTTGGTTTCCAAAATATACACAAAAGCTATTGTGTGAATAGAATATCATGTTCAGAAGTAAATTGACTGAAGCAAGCAAAGAACAGTTCAGTATGCTGTGCACCAGGGGAACCATGCAGAGACCCCAGGCAAGGTTTTGTTATGGTTCCAGATGGATACTCCAAATTGTTAAATTTACAATAAGAGCTTCTTTAAATAAATGAAAAGGAAGAGAGAGGTCAAAGTGAGCATAGGCCACTTAGAAAAATGAATTTGAGGAGATGGTTTTGGGGAACAAGAAATGGTAGAGGAGTTAAACAGAAAACTTGCATCAGTCATTAACATTGAAGCTCTGAACTTCATTACTAGTAAAGAAGATGGGAGGAATTAAAAACGTCATCATCGCTAAAGAAGGAATATTAGACAAACTAATGGAGCTAAAAAGCAATTAAGTCTCCTGGCCCTGTTGGCTTGCATTCTTGGATCCTTAAAGAGGTACTCACCAGGACAGTGGATGCTGGAGAAATCATTAGATTCTGGAAACGTATCAGAGGATTGAAAAGCTCTGAATCTGACACCTCTATTCAAAAAAGGAAGAAGGCAAAAAGCAGGTAAAAGTGGGCCAATTAACATAACATCTATTGTTAGAAAAAGATTAGAAACAATTATCAAGCAAGTAATAGCAGAGCACTGGAAAAATGGGATCTAATTAAGCGGAGTCGGCATGGCTTCATGAAAGGGAAATATTGTCTGACTAATTTATTACGTTTTTTCAAGTAAGTTTCAACCAGAGTAGATAGAGGGGAACCAGTAGATGTGTAATTTTTTGACTTGCAGAAGACATTCAACAAGGTACCTCACAAAAGATTAAGTCATAAGATCCCATGGTGTTGGAGGTGGTATATTGGCATGGATAGGGCATTAGTGTGTGGGCAGGAAACAGCGAGTGAGGACAAGGAGGTTCTTTTTCAGGTTGGCGACTTGTGATTATTGGGGATCAGGACTGGGATCACAGCTATTACAATATATGTGAATGACTTGGAGGAAGGAAGTGAATGTACTTTCGCCAACTTTGCAGATGACACAAAAATATGTGGAAAGGGAGATTTTGAGAGGCATATAAACAACTTACAGAGAGATATTGATAGGTGAAGAAAGTTAGCAAACAGCAAATGGAGCATTATGTTGGAAAATGTGCAGTTGGAAGGGAGAACAAAAGAACAGAATATTATTGAAATTGAGAAAAGCTACAGAAAACTGCAAAGCAAAGCTACCTAGGGGTACTTGTACACAAAACACAGAAAGCTAACACTCAGGTTCAGCAAGTAAGCAGGAAGGCTAATGGAAGGTTTGCCCTTTTTTAAAGGAGGTTGGAGTATAAGAATAAAGACATGTTACTGCAATTATACAAGGTGATAGTGAGACCACGTCTGGTGTGCTGTGAGCAGTTTTGGTCCCCTTATTTAAGGAAAGATAATTCATTGGAGACTGTTCAGTAAAGGTTCACTCGGATGATTCCTAGTATGGAAGGATTGTCTTATGAGCAAAGGTTAAATAAGTTGGGACACTACTTGCTGGAGTTTTGAAGAATGAGAGATGATTTCATTGAAACGCATAAGATTCTTAAGGGGCTTGATAGGGTACAGGAAAAGGGGAGGAAAGTGAATGTGAAGAATGCCAGTTCGGCATGATCCTATTGATCATGAGAAGGCTCAAGAGGTTAAACAGCCTACTCCTGTTCCTATTTTTTATAGTCTTATACTCTGAACTGGTGGGTGAATAATAATGAATTGGATCCCTTCTTTATTCATCCATCCCCTCAGATTGTCACATCAAGATTAACCTTAAAAGGATCCTTTTCCTAATGGATACTATTTTTCCAGACCCAGATAAACTTATATTTTAAAAGGAGCCAATTTCACCGGACTTACTTCAGTTAACAAAGAAGAGCAATAAGAAATATTGTACATGCTTCAATCCACATCAGAAATAATAGGTGAGTCTGAAAATGTATAATTTTTAAAATAAATAGATATATAGATCAGGATATGAATTGTTTGTGCAGAGAAATATTTGAACTGTACAGCTTTTCCAGTGGATTTTACCATGTGAGCACTGACATTGGAAGTTGACTGCCTGTAGTTGGTTTCAAGATCCCTAATAGTGCAAATTAGTTGAGATCCTATAGTTCTGATGCCTTTTGACCATGCTTGAATTCCAGCTTTCAGGTTGAGACAGAATCTTTTTGTTGTCCTATTTTCTTATCTCTTTTAGCTTTTTAGCACCCTGAATGAAAGTTTTTATTTGTAAAACTGGAGTGACCAGGGGGTAACCCTTTGACTGTTTCCTTCAAAGTGCACTAATACTTGAACCCAGGCTGGTACACAGGAGAATGTTCAATCCCACTGGCACACTCTAGATGGCTGGGACCTGAATTTTAAACTCCTGTGTATCATTCAAAGGGAAAACCCAAGATATATCTGCAGTTTGAAACGTAATTTATCAAGGGGTGGCATGCTGTTGTGCAGAGATCTTGTCAGTCTCTCATTACCTTTGTAGTAACAAGAAATCACATTCCAGCCTGTAATGATTTGCCTCTTTTCTCCACTGAAGGACTGTTGCTTGAACGTTCGCTTTCCATTTGTAGATGTGAAATTCCCAGGGTTTCTCTCACCAATCACTTAATTTACACATATAGCCATTTTTAGCTATATGAGCCTTCTTTGAAAAACACATTTTGGATTTGCACTTAAAAATTCGCACCGTGCCTTGGGGCTTCTGACCTGTGGTTAAGACAACACATTTTATCGTTGCCCAGGGAGACTTCCTGAAACGAGCATCTGAAATCAGAGACTGAACATCTATTTCAGGCTTCTTTCTATTGAAAAGGCAGTTTCACGAGGATCCTTTAAAAGGACCAGTAACAGCTACTGGCAAAATGGTCAGCAGAGCATGTTTTGAATATGGAGGAATAAGGAGTAGGTGTGGGCTTTCCAAACCCATACAGGGGGCTGCTGCTGGTCACTCAATCCAATTCTCTTCCCCTGCCAGATTAACTATTGGTCCAGGGGTGGCATGTGGCTCAGTGGTTAGCACTACTGCCTTATGGTGCCAGGTTCAATTCCAGCCCTTGGGCGACTGTCTGTGTGCAGTTTGCACATTCTCCCCATCTATGTGTGGGTTTCCTCCCAAAGTCATAAAGATGTGCTGGTTAGAAGAATTAGCTATCCTAAATTCTCCATTGTATTAGGCAGAGGGAAATGGGTTGGTGTAGAGTGGTTGGGCTGAAGGGCCTGTTTCCACACTATAGGGAATCTAATCAGTCCAGATGTCCCCATTGGTAGGTCTTCATTTTCACACCTAACACACTGCCTGTTTAGGCATGTCTGCTGACCCCAGCACACAAGAAAAACAATTCTATGTGGCCCTTCTGTGGATCAATTTTGGCAGGGCAGTTATCATTGCCAATTTTGAGGTCTGCAAACACGTAGAAAGCTGGAATTTCAATTTCTGATGCAGAGTGTGGAGGCTGGATTGAAAGCAGGATAGACTTCCCGTGGGGGGTGCTTGGGTTTTCCTATGTGATCACATGCTTCTCAATTCATTACATATTCATATGCAGGCGAAACATCAAATTTTCATGGCGGGTGGACAGGAAGTTCTGTACCGCTCCAGCTGCAACATTTGGGCACAGGATTTAAAAGGGACTCAGTAAGCATAAAGTGCACAGAAAGGAATAAATATTAAAGCCACTTTGGATGCACAGGTGTCTATCTTTTGTAAAGAACTGAAATATGAACAGATGCACCATAAATTTTTGTTTTTGCATGATTTGTTTTTTAACAGTTTTGCATTTCCTTCCAGAGTACCTTGAGGTGTTGATGAACACCACTAATGCTTACAAGTCCAGCATTGCAGACTGTGCTGATCCTCCCAAACTGGGATGGATATTTGTTTGTGGTTTGTGAATCATTCAGAATATTGTGATTCCTAAATCTTTGTGACAGGAATATATGTTGCAAACAAAGTGTGGCCCATATCAAAGCCCACAGAACTCCAGGCTGATTATCTGGCCATCAAACTGAACACGGGATTACTGACACAAAGAGAACAAAGCCATGTACAATGTATGACAAGCAAAACAACATAAGGTTTCACAGAAATAAAATAAAACATTCCCTGAGGGCAGTAAGACTTATGTTCACAACCAGCTATTATTTCTGAGTGTTCACAAACAGTAATGTAAAGTCACTTGTTCTTAAAGCCTGCCATGATTATGTTCTTTTGGATCTGTCTGCCTTGTATTATTATTGCCCTGGATTCCTCAGCATCCTCAACATCAGTGTTTACTCCCTCAGCATCTCCTTCAGAATCCCTTTCTACTACATTGGAAGAAAGAGGTGGGTGCTCAGTCTCTCCCCACTTCTAAGTTCTCACTCTGACCTTGAGGTAAGTTGTGCAGTGCACAAAAATCAGTCACTATCCTGGAGACCCTGCTTGGTGGATGCTCAGGGCTGCAGAGTGGATGTCCATATTCAGAACACTAATTGTCTGCTGTCTGATTGTTCTAGTGGATGTGAATGCACTGTTTGTCATATGTTGGTTTTGCATTAATGTTAATGCACTGATCATCATCATCATAATACGGATGTGCAGTTTGTCACCAGTCGCTTTTGAAGTAATGCTGTCAGGTATGATTCTTTTGGTCAGGGTCCAACCCTGGAAATAATGTGGTGGGAAAATAATGGCTGAGCTTGATAACTATGCAGAGTTCAAACCTAATGACAGTTGTTTGGTTAGCAAGCATACACCTGCAGGATTTGCCAAGTGTCATAAATAATCTGATCTTTGAGGAAGTGAAAGCCTTCTAATAAAAATCAATTACTGCAGAGACTGGAAACTTGCAAGACAAACAGAAAGTACTGGAGAAACTCAGCAAGTCTGGCAGCGCGTGTGGAGCAGGAAACAGAGCTAACATGCCAAGTCCGATATAGCTCTTCTTTAGAATTCCAGTTCAGAATTCAGTTTTGAAGAAGAGTCGCATTTGACTTGAAACATTAATTCTGTTTCTGCCTCCAATGATGCTGCCAGACCTGCTGATGTTCTGCAACATTTTCTGATTTTTCTTATAGAATGGAAATCCCTCCCTGTTCAAGACTTTGGTTGGATGATACCATGGAGCTCTGAGCACTACGTCCATGTCTGTAGTCAAGAGCCTTTTGTACCTGAGCGAACACAGTGATGGTCACAAATCTGACAGTTTAGGCATTTGGTTCACAAAAAATTGAACAAACGATAAAGGTATTGGTAACCTTATGAATGCATAATTCCAAAAATCCTTCATTAGAAATTCAGGTTTGTGCAACATAGCTGTTGTCAGCTTCACTTTTGATTTTCTTTCATCCCCCTTTCAATTACAATGCCTTCTTCTCACCATTATTGTGAATGGCCTTATTGTTTCCTCTTTCTTCACCACCTCCCTCGTAATATCAGCGCTATTACTATTTCCCTTGATAGTCCTTCCCTTCCCCCATCCTACTCCCTAAGACATTCTGAGGTCTAACTGATGCATACCACTTCAAACACACCTTCATTTAGTTCCACTGCTTAGCTCTCTTGCCAGTACACCGAATGACTGACCAGCCCCAGTCTTTACCCTTTTTAATAATAAACTCCCATCCTCCATTACTGTGACTCTTCTCACATGATCCCAATTTGCTGTCTCCAATCCCCAGGATATTTCCATTGCACCAACAACCTTCAAGTTGTTTAGCGTCCCATTACTTTGTATCCAGCCCATTTTTCTGTGATTTTTTTAAAATATAAATTGTTGCTTCTTTTAATGCCATTAGCTTAATTGAAGCTGATCCCCCTTCTAAGTTATGGAGCACTTGACTACTTCAGTCAGGTGTGTTTTAATCAGCCAGTCTGGATGCCTTGTTTTTGTAAATGAGTGGGCCTGATCTGCCTTCAGTCTTAACGCAGATATAAATATATTGCAAAAAACCCGATGGCTTATGGATGTGCCTTATCATGAGATACTGAAGTGTCTTTGCTGCATTTACACAATAAAATGGTTTATTTCTGAAGGATCTAAATAATGAATTAATGATTTACTCAGCTGGAACAAAACATGTTATTGCACCAAGTACTCATCTTGTACATACGGTCAGATTGTGAACACACATTTCCCGTTTTTGTCGAACAATATGTGCCTGTGAACATGATTTTGGTGTGCTCGGGTGTTAATGAATATTCATGACACACTGATAATGCAAAACAAGTTCCTGACCATGAAGATCATGAAAAGCAACCTGCCTGAAAAGCTCAGAGAATTGAAGACCAAACTTTAACCTGTTTTCGGAAAACAGAAACTTTGCTTTCCAGTCATG